>NC_092293.1:7869604-7903319 GCF_036320965.1 Panulirus ornatus
AATTATCTTATTTGATTGTTTGTAGTTTATTTTTGCTTAAGATGTTATTTTCAACATCACTGGAGTTTGTCAAAGTTAAACGCCATCTCCACTACATCATCACAATCATTTTGAATATCAATGGATTTTCTGTGGTTTCAGGTTATTTTCAATACATCTTCACAGTCATCTTGATTTCATCATCGATGTCGTTTATCTTGGTCAAAGACTATCTTCACTACATCCTTATACTTAACTAATTTTCAATATCATTGGCCTCTATCTTGATAAAAGTCATCTTCACTGCATCCCCATAATCATCATACTTTCAATATCACTAGCGTATTTTTTGGCCAAAGGTCATCTTCACTACATCATTTTAGGAAGTCACTTTCAACAGCACTGAACTTTATCTTCAGGAAAATCTATCTTCACTATATCCTCACAGTCATCTCGTTTTCAATATCAGTGACCTTTATCTTGGTCAAGGCCATCTTCACTACATTCTCATGAATATCTTACTTTGGACATTTCTTACCTTTATGTATATATATTAATATATAAACTACATTGCAAATTACATTAAATAGAATCATCTAACTTCACTATATTAGCTTTACTATATTTAAATATAAACAAGGTCTAACCGAGGTTACTTGGTTGAGCAAGACGTGAGAATATCATCAAATGGGCCTCCAGCCCTGGGTTGAAATTGTCGTTCTGACGTATTTCGAGTTCAGTGCTGATACAGGACCATTGATTAAAGGACTATCTTGTTAGTCTGTGTAACTTCGCCTGACCCAATCCACGTCTTCAATGGCTTTCTGTTACTACAAACGGGATTACAAAGGAAAGGCTTCCTTTGTTAGTTTCATGAATACCTTCGTTCAAATGAAGGGAAAGACTATTACTATGAAGCGGTACCTTATCAGCAGGAAAGAGCTGCAGCAACGGTATGAAAGTTACTGCAAGATACATAACGAGCCCGTGGCTTCCAACGTAAACATCGGCCGCCATTTGGGTTCCCTCGGCATCATGTGTGACACCAAGATTGGACCCGTTGGGAAACAGGAACGATACTATTCTGGTATCATGTGGCTCGATGGCGCAGGATCACCAACTGAAATGCAAAGAAAATGGAGAAAGCCGCCCAAACGTATCATGAAGGCCGTGCAAGAGAAGATCGAGAGGAATCGGTTGAGACACGATATCGCTCACAGTATATTGAAATTTATACCCAAGACTTCCCCTGATCTCCAGACACAGCCAGTCACAGAGACCACCAGCCCCGCTCCCCAGACACAGCCGGTCACAGAGACCACCAGCCCCGCTTCCCAGACACAGCAAGTCACAGAGACCACCAGCCCCGCTTCCCAGGCACAACAAGTCACAGAGACCACCAGCCCCGCTTCCCAGACACAGCCAGTCACAGAGACCACCAGCCCCGCTCCCCAGACACAGTCAGTCACACAGCCCACCAGCCCCGTCCCCCACACAGAGCCACAAGATCCTGATATTGAGGAAGCAAATGAATTTCTCGATGATTTTTTGCTTTCACTGGAGAAGAACTGATGAGTTCCTTATAGACAAGAATCTATATAAGTTCACTTATGGAGTGAGATCTTTGACGGAGCTGTGCTGCCTATAGCAGTCTACCAAAGGGTGATCTTTGCTGTCGTGCAGTAACCTCATGAGGGCGGAGTCCGGCTACACTTTCTTTACCGAGGAAAAGATCTCTGCACTAATAGACAACTGTCCTAGCAACACTTATATGAGATGAATAGATGGATGCTCTAATGATCGAAAATATACAAGTGTTAGAAGGACTGACAACTATATACATTTGGTTAGCTAATCTTCATATGACTGGGGCTATTGTTCCCTCTGATTGATTCATTTTTCAAGATTAAGGAAAGTTATAATAAAAATATTGTATTGAGTTTCTCCGTTGGCGTCAGGGTAAACACCCATCCCCCCCGAAGCTTGGTTACCTTTCCGTGGTGGGGGGGACTTCATGGATTGGGCAGTAGCAACCATCGTTGGTTGCTTCTGTTCAATCCATGAACGAAAAACCAAGCATCTTGAACGTAATTGTCGTATAAATTCACTTGGTGTCAAAACTGACGCGAAAGCGGTTGTCTCAATTTTGACAGAAATGTTTGTGCGTTTCGGCCTGATGGCGGGAGTCGGTTTGGCGCTGTGGTCATGAGGGAATACGAGGAAGATTGGCAACCGACCCAGAAGTAGCTACAGTGAGGCCCAGCAGCTGTCCCTAATACTGTGGAAGGCACTCATGTAAGGTGTGCAGTGAGGCGCACCAGTAACAAGGGAAACGGACAACCAAAACAGCAATCTTGATCATCAGGAGGCTATCCAATGCTCCGAGTAGATAAGGACGATTATTGTATGGCCTCGCTTAGAGGATGAAAATCATCCGTGAAAATAAACAAGTAAAATAACTAGTAGTTAGTGGTAGTGAAGTGGAATTACTGCATTTCTGTGGTCTTAATAGTAAAACGAAACTTTTCGTTTTCTCCATCAATCTAGAGGTGTTGTAGACCACTATCCTTAAGGTTGTAAGGTAATGGTAAGTACAAGGTTATGACCTCAGCAAATTTGTGATGGAAAGTGCAGGAAATGTGGTAATGTATATAATATGAATTATATAGTTGTATAATAAATGTGTAATAAAATTTTGTCTTCTCTGTTCCCGTTCATTAATTCAAATACAGGTAAGTTTTCTCTCTAACGAGGTGGGATAAGCTACGTCCACTCGGCTTGTAAATGTGGTGACTTTCCCTTCATTACCACAATGGTGTGCTGAACTGAAGATGTAGAATTCCGTAGACGAAACTAAGATAGGAAATCAACCTACATCAAAAATTGAAAGCGCCGCTCTGTGTGTGTGTGTGTATACTACTTTAATCATTATCACGTGAGTCTTTTGAGGAAGGATTTGTACACTCGTGTTGCCCCGTCTTTTAACCTTGTAAGTGTAAAATATGTTTTCACTCCTGTGTGCACCCCCCCCCCCCCCCACACACACACACATACACATACACACACACACACATATATACATAACCTATAATATTATCTAGTATTTTCTTCAGACGGATATCTTACACCTTCATTATAAAAGCCAAAGAAAAATTCATGAAAACATATACATATATTTACACACGTGTAGATATATGTTATGCATTGAAAAGTGGCGGAAAAATTCTTTATTTATTAACAAACTCGATTGAGGACGTAAAGAATCTGGTACAAACATAATGGTTATTGTGATAAATGATCTATTTATGGTAAATATGTATTGTGTTGCATTATAATGGTTGTTCAGAACCAAGGTCTTTAAACCTGAATCAGTGAAATACTATCAGAAATAGAAAACCTGTTAAACATAAACATTTATTGTGATTAACCACAGAATATATTTTCCTCTGGGCATGTAAAAGAAAATACAGTACAGGGAGCTAGTTTGGGGAAGAGTATTTCATATCTTAACAAAATATTTACCTCTAATAGCGTCTCTTATCTTTCGTCATCATTTCTTATGTTTACTATCAAGAAATGTCTTTTATCTAACATTAAAATTCTGTCTAGGTATTTGATTAATGTTGTCCAAGGATGAGCTACATGCCACACGTGGTCAGGTCACAGTGGTGGTGGTCAGGTCAGTGGGCGGTGTGTGTGTGTGTGTAGCCCCTGGGTTCATGTTGGCCACAGCCACCCACCGGCCGGTGGTCAGGTCAGTGGGCGGTTTGTGTGTGTAGCCCCTGGGTTCATGTTGGCCACAGCCACCCACCGGCCGGTGGTCAGGTCAGTGGGCGGTGTGTAGCCCCTGGGTTCATGTTGGCCACAGCCACCCACCGGCCAGCCGGGCGGTAGTTTATAACTAAGACTGGTAGTTTCACATGCCACTTGGAATGTCCCTCACTACAGAACTTGAGCAGCTCTTATCCTGAGGTGGAGCAGTTGATCCTCTCCACCAGGCTGGTACACTTGGTCTGCACCAGGTGGCTCCCTCCTGGTCATCCTGAGTGGTTGGTTGCTGTGTGGGATTTAATGACCACTGACTTGTGAAGGTCATTAGGCCAGCCATCATTTTATCATCTGATAAAACATGAAGCAACGTCAAATATTACATGATCCACCTAAACTATTGAGAATGATGAAGTCTGATATTGTTACGTTACGTCATCCAATCTTGCCACTCACATGTTACGGTAATCACGACTACATACATAGTGTTGTTACGACTGATATTACTGTATGTACTGTAGTAACGTACTGTGTTTATGTGGATAACATGTGGACGTCAGAGGAGGCAAGAGCATCATCAGAGACAAATTCTCTATTCTATGTTGTATCCTCAATTTTGTCTGCGGTGATCGACACACTTTATCCCCCAAGATATTATCTTGCTGTTTCTTTCCATCATTCTTTAGTATTAAAGATTTTGTTCTCTCAAGCAAGATAGAATTTATCAATAATTTTTAATGTCATCTTGGGTCCAGGTAATGTTAGGTAGCGGTCATACAAGTTGTCCATGACCTTCATCATGTGGGTTGGGAAGGAGTCAGGAGGTGTGGCGTTGTACTCGGTGTACCACTTGCCAAGTTGGTCAGTGTGTATACCATGGAAGTTGCAGGGGAATCATCAGTCTGTATGTTAACAATTAGGTGAAGGTAGAATGTTTTCCCACCAGACTGCATCCATTAATACGACTTAGATCAGAAGATCTAGCCTTAGGTAATTTGTTAGATCGAGATTATCAAAGCCTTTCATCATTTTTAATCTTTGTACTTCGTGACCATCTCTGTTTTAAGTTGTTACGTTGACGTATGATAAATCTAATATGGAGAACAAATTTAGGAGGAAACCTGGCAAATCTACATATGAGTGATTTTACCGTTTGCAAGTAAACTACGATTTTGTAAAAACGAATAGCATCTATGTTCTGTATAGAAAACGTAACTCCTTAGCTGCATTCTCTATGAATGTCATCAAAAGTAAAACATAGACAAGGGAAGGAATGAGGCTTGACGATACGAAACATCACTCAATCGTGTCCTGCCTGCCCAGACCCTCCCTCGCCACACCACTGGCCATAACTTCATCAACACATTGCTTACTCCGTCAAGGTCATCCACACATTTTGCCTGGCTTGAACAACCGCTTGGCATTCATGAACCGCTGAATGTTTACACTTTCTGATTATCTGTAGTAGCTGATGCAGTTACAAGATAGACTATTAAACCATTTTCTTACAATACTCGCTGGTAAGGAGACAATTTTCACAAAACACAGAGGTAACACTGCCTAAGAAACGGGCTTAAGAACAATTGTACGAACATAGGGTCACATTGGTACATCCACAAGGCACCAGTGGTCTGGGTGGCCTGAAATAGATTTGGGACCAAGAAGGATGATGGATGTAGGGAGTAAACCTACCACAGACCATCATTAATTATGAAGAGTTGACAATGGTTACCTCCAGCCATAATCTATAAATCAATAGACAAATGTTAATGCAAACTAAGCAAGAATTAAACAAGCAGGAAACACAATCCAATGTACCATTCTACGATAGTTATGTCAAGTTGTCTCATCTGTTAACTACCTGACGTGGTCTTACGTCTCACCTTTAGTAACGTCTGCGAATTTCGTTGTAGTGAAACTCATGCGACCCGAGAGTCAATGTTAGTGATACACAAGGGGAAGAAATATAACTCCGAAGGTATAAAACAGTTGTGGACACACCAAACGCTTGACAAATATTCCTTAGTAGATGACAGAAAACACAAAGAGATCGTCCTTGTAAACTTATGATGAGGTTTACTTGAAGAGCCTCCCTACGTCATCGTCGTCCACAGGCGCCCTTTGTTGGAGTGGGTGTGGCGTGGACACAGTACTGGGACCTTCATGATAAATTATCTACAACGTTCCAGGTGTCCACATATCAGGGATATGACTGTGTACAACGGTGGCTGGGGTTAAAGTCACTGGATCATATATAAAACATACAAAGGTTAACATTGATTCTCTTAAGATTTCAAGGCAATGAAAGGTTTGTGGTGCAGTCTTTATGACTGAAGGTCATATTTAGATAGAGATTTATCAAATGGATATTACATCAATGTCACAGTAGCCACTCCGGCCACTGTATTACTAACACAAGGGTTAACTGTAGTCATACAATACAAATACTAAAACTTAGTATTATTTTCTTGTTTTAGTTTTATAACCGAGAGAAACATGAAGTGTAAACAGACGGTGTATCGCCATACCTTCCTCCATCCAGTCATTATGAGGCTTCAGCGTAAGGTGGTGGTTGACGAGCGGAGGCAGACTCGTCCACATTATTATCTGCTGTTGTTGGACGTCCCCAGTGTCCAGGTGCAGCCAGGGTCGTCATCATGTTGGACGTCCCCAGTGTCCAGGTGTAGCCAGGGTCGTCATCATGTTGGACGTCCCCAGTGTCCAGGTGCAGCCAGGGTCGTCATCATGTTGGACGTCCTCAGTGTCCAGGTGCAGCCAGGGTCGTCATCATGTTGGACGTCCCCAGTGTCCAGGTGCAGCCAGGGTCGTCATCATGTTGGACGTCCCCAGTGTCCAGGTGCAGCCAGGGTCGTCATCATGTTGGACGTACCCAGTGTCCAGGTGCAGCCAGGGTCGTCATCATGTTGGACGTCCCCAGTGTCCAGGTGCAGCCAGGGTCGTCATCATGTTGGACGTCCCCAGTGTCCAGGTGCAGCCAGGGTCGTCATCATGTTGGACGTCCCCAGTGTCTAGGTGCAGCCAGGGTCGTCATCATGCTGCCCGTCTCTGCATCGCCTGATCCGTGGTGCACCGGTGGGTCGGTGGCTGTCGTGACATGGTAATGTTACCGTCATATTCCGCGTCTCATCTCACGTCTGTCCAGGTGGGCTAAGCTCGTCTGGTCTGAATGAACCATATACAAGTAAGGCGTATCGCTGTTGTGAGTCTCAGTACATATGGAGGCAATATGGTTGTGCAGTCTCTCTCTCTCTCTCTCTCTCTCTCTCTCTCTCTCTCTCTCTCTCTCTCTCTCTCTCTCTCTCTCTCTCTCTCTCTCTCTCTCTCTCTCTTAAAGGGTATATGCATCGCATTTTGATAATTTAACAATCATATGTAATACAAAATATATGGAGGCAATATGCATCGCATTTTGATAATTTAACAATCATATGTAATACAAAATATATAGAGGCAATATGGTTGTGCAGTCTCTCTCTCTCTCTCTCTCTCTCTCTCTCTCTCTCTCTCTCTCTCTCTCTCTCTCTCTCTCTCTCTCTCAGAGAGAGAGAGAGAGAGAGAGAGAGAGAGAGAGAGAGAGAGAGAGAGAGAGGAGAGAGAGAGAGAGAGAGAGAGAGAGAGTTAAAGGGTATATGCATCGCATTTTGATAATTTAACAATCATATGTAATACAAAATATATGCTTCTTCCGAAAAATTTCAGGAAATTGGTTGAGGTAGAGCGGAGGTATCGTGGCAAAGTTGTGTGTCACGCAAGAACGAGTTTTCTAATTGGTTGAGGTAGAGCGTAGGTATCGTGGCAAAGTTGTGTGTCACACAAGAACGAGTTTTCTAATTGGTTGAGGTAGAGCGCAGGTATCGTGGCAAAGTTGTGTGTCACACAAGAACGAGTTTTCTAATTGCCTGGTTTTACTGGCGGCCTCGTTGTGACGTCACTACATCAACACCGACATTTTGATTTAAAAGTTAATTGCAAGATGACTTTGCTCCGCTGTGTGTGTGTTTTCAATACTTTTCGTGTTTGTAATGTTATTTCGTTTGTATTCTATAGTTAATAACTTTGTAGTGAGTTTAGTTTCGTTGCTGTAGTTGTAGTATAGTGATTTATAACATGTATTTGAACTAAATCAGATGAGCAGTGTTGAGGATGACCCTGGGCCATTTTCATGTGGTAATGCAGAAGGGAGTGACCACAGGCAGGCAGTAGTGGTGTTTACCAAGCCATTCCCAATACCATCGTACTGGCTACCTCTGTGTAATGTACCACATTCCTCTGTTGAAAAAGAAATAGAGAATTTCACTGAATTGCAGACTGGGCTGTTAATGTGCATCTTTCTAAATTGTTTTATTTTGTCTTCGTTAAGAATTTCTTCTTGTGTTTGATGTGCATTGTTTTGAGAATTCTTTGTTATATAACAAAACATGTTCTGTATCTACTGTTTCCTGTCTTTATTTAGATAAGTATTTTTGTTATTGATTTTATGACTATGTTGTTTTGCTGTAACATTTATAGACTTTTTTTGCTATTTGATAATGTTTTTCTTCTTGTTATTCTATACCAATGTGTACAATTCTATTACGTAGCAATGTTTTTCTTGTTATTTTATACAAATGTGCACAATTTTGTTCTGTTAAAGATTTTTGGACGCATTGATTTGTTTTATTGTTGTCTTTGTTGTTGTTGTTGTTGTTGTTGTTGTTGTATTACTTTAGTTAATTAAGTGATTCCTGGTACGTGCCACTATCTAGCTGTGGGCGAATGTTGAGTTGCTTTCGGCCCTAGATGATGGGCCGCATCTTAGATGTTGCCTTAAATGTTGCCTTTAGCAACAATAATACTATACAGAATATCTTAATCAGGAATTCACCAGAAAATTCTCTTGGTTGCATCTATAAAGTGCCATGTGGAAATTGTGATGAATTTTATGTTGGGCAGACTGGTAAGGATCTTTCTGTTAGACTTAAGCAACATGAATATAGCATAAGAATGGGACAAGAATCAAATGCCTTGTTTAATCACGTTAAAAACTATGATCATTGTATTGACTGGAGTAATGCCATCTCAGTTATTAACTCTGACTCTATTACCACGAGAAATATCATTGAATCTTCTTTTATTAAATACACAAAGAATTATAATATTAATATTAGTGATGGTCTATACAAATTAGATAACTTTGCTGTTGATAGAATTTGCAAAATGATAAGTTTATGATACACTCGTTGTCTGTCTTGGACAATCACATGTTTACCATATGGCGTCCTAGCTACGTCTCTTCGATGTATATCAACTGACTGTTATATTTCTCTCTTGTGTCTCCCCTGATGATGTGATTATTACACGAAAGTGCACTTGGGAACTTATCGTGTTTCATTTTCCATGTGGACTCATAGGAATATATATACACATGTACATATTCTTACCTTACTTGCCTTTATCCATTCTCGGCGCTACTCCGTGTGTGTGTGTGTGTGTGTGTGTGTGTGTGTGTGTGTGTGTGTGTGTGTGTGTGTGTGTGTGTTTGTGTGTGTGTGTGTGTGTGTGTGTGTCTGTCTGTCTGTCTGTCTGTCTGTCTGCCTGTCTGTCTATTTATCTGCATACGTATCTTCTGCATATCGTGGAAGGCGACTGAGGGTTGGGAACTGGGGGGGGTTGGAAATCTTCCCCTTCTGTATTACTTTTCAAATGAAGGAATAGAGGAAGGAGCCCAGCTAAGTTTCCCTCTAGGATTCATTCACTTATTCCTGACGCTACCTTGATCTTGCGGGAAATGGCAAACAAATATGAAAAATAGAGTATGAAAGAAAAAAGACAGTGGCCAAGTGTTATGTGTTCTGTATCCTTGATAACCATTTGATCTGACTCATTCAGATAAGGTCCAAAACGCCAGTTGTGAAGATGTACAAAGGATAATAGAACGATGTACGTACGTACGTAGTGTGAGTATCTTGACTGATAGAAAGTACTGAAAGCGGCAGGAAGTAGCGAGATATTGTATTGTGCTTCGTACAAGACTGGCGGGCGACTCCGTCCTTCGTGCTGTGCCACACACAGTCTGGTGATTGTCGGGATGTGTAGCCATAATGTTTGATCTTATGACCATTAGTGATACATCATGTGATGTTTACTATCACAACATCGGCTTCTTCCTCCTCCTCCAGGAGAGTGGCAATCAGGTGGCGGTTATTGTGGTAGCCCGGCACATGCAACTGTAAGATTGGAAGCAACGTTCAGAAAATGGGACACATTATAAAGACTTCCATAATTTCTCTAATTCTTCCCCAAATTCATGTGGACCTGCAACACTGAAAATGTTGAAATACCGCTGGTGCAGAGGGAGGGAGAGGCAGGCCTGGGATGAGAGTGAGGCTTTGTAGGAGAGAAAAGCTCGGGATGAGAGAGGCTGAACACAAGATGTTTGGCTGGAGAGTGAGGCTTTGAAGGAGAGAGAGGCTTAGGATGAGGGTTGGGTTGTACCAGAGAGAGAGGCTTGGGATGAGGGTTGGGTTGTACCAGAGAGAGAGGCTTGGGATGAGGGTTGGGTTGTACCAGAGAGAGAGGCTTAGGATGAGGGTTCGGTTGTACCAGAGAGAGAGGCTTAGGATGAGGGTTGTGTTGTACCAGAGAGAGGCTTGGGATGAGGGTTGTGTTGTACCAGAGAGAGAGGGTTGGGATGAGCGTTGGGTTGTACCAGAGAGAGAGGCTTGGGGTGAGGGTTGGGTTGTACCAGAGAGAGAGGCTTGGGATGAGGGTTGGGTTGTACCAGAGAGAGAGGCTTGGGATGAGGGTTGTCTATATAACGACTAATGGCTTGTGTCAGTGTGTCTGTCCCTCAGTATAGCAAGTCAAGCATTACTCCACCGTACAACAACTACAACAAGGCTTGTGTCAGTGTGTCTGTCCCTCAGTACAGCAAGTCAAGCATTACTCCACCGTACAACAACTACAAGGTCACAAATGAGGGGACAAATAACATATAGGTTGGTTCACGGAAAACGCCTAATGAGCTGAGGAAAAGGAAGGACATTACATACACTGGCTTTATCAGTGAATCATTTTGTGATGGTTGTGAAATATTGGTCATGTGTACAAGATGGTCCTTGTACATGAATCAGGACAAATATTAGTTTCATAATATGTTATAATGGTATATCTAGCTGGTGAACTGATATGTGATATGATAAATGTAATCTGTCTTGTTCTGTACTTCTCTTTGGGAAAATCTTTGAAAATTATATCCGATTTTTTCCAATGCATTAAAACTGAGTCTACGAGTTTGATAGATTTTCCTGATATTTGATATCTATAAGAGACATTGGTGACTAAGAACAATGTCACGATGGCAAAATCAGCCAACATTATCAACTGGTACGATGACGCAAGACGACTGCAGAAAGATGACCAGCGTCTCGTTGTACAGTGTACAATGGTGGCCAGTGATATTCACTGTAGGTATACGCAAAATGATGTACTGTGTACACACAGCAGGCAAATTAAAGGATCATCATAAGATTTAGAAATAGAACTATCAAGGAAGGAGAAAGACGTAGGTGTAATTATTAGTCAAGATGTAAAGCCAATACATAAACATCATGAGCAATGTGTACTGCTCCTCCTCCTCTGGCTTTTGATTCTTACTGTCACATTTTAATATATATAAATAATGGAAGGGCAAGTCACAGCCAAGACATATTCAGTTACTCGTGGATTACTTGCCTTGCCGATGGTGACTTGTCACTCCAGGTGTAACTACTTACAGTTGGAGTCCGGTAACACCATTTCAATGGTATCATTTGACAAACACAGTAAAGTGGCTGAGCTGAAAAGCGTGTTCTGCATTTGAACTGACTAATTGTATGATAAGGATAAGGAGAAAAAAAATCGATTGTAAGGCTGGAATCAGGGATGAAACATCTATAACTAGGAAGGTTAAAGATGCAAAGATGTTGAAATACCTTGACCCGGGATCAGTAGCACCTGTGGCAATGGACACACCTTTGTAATGCTTGATCACTTACAACTGATCAACTTTAATACGAAAGTCTTAAGTACCGTCCAGCAGGGGAATATTATACAAATATTAAGAGATAATATATCTATGTTAGACAGACGCCATATCTAGGAATTATCTCTACTTGGGACGTGTAACACCTGTGTGGATGGACACAACTTTGTAATGTTTGATCCATTACACAAAATAATGTCAACAATAGAGTTATACAACACGTTGTTGAAGATCATTCAGGAAATATCTATACTGAATGATCATATTAGGTAGTACATGGCAGTTCTTCGAAGTAAACCAGAAAAATGATGCTGAGAGAAAAGGGACATAATAGGAAATAATTTGTTAAATGTCTAAAAACTTTGATCTTCAAGTAGTCGTCTTGTGTTGGGTCATCTTTTAGACACCAAGAGGAGAACATAGTCTGTGTTTTGTAATTATTAATAAATATATATTCTCAACGCCTTTCATCACTTCTTCCAGACCTTAACGGATTTTGGCTGAACGATCTTGGCCCTGTGACGGCCACAAAATGCAGCACAATACACATTTATTACAAAAAAAAAACATTTATCACAACAGTCGTTATGTTTTTTACCGGAATCTTTAAGCTTTCAGTAACATTTGTAAGTACATAACACATTCATCTGCCTCATTTAGATACATATAGATATATCTACAAGTGTATATGTACATGTTTAATATTATCTATGTGGATTCAAAGTTTATTATGATATCTGTGTAGACAAAATACTACTACAGTTACTAAAAGATTATAGTGAATCTCTACCATGTTATGACACACTCGACCCTGGCCTCCTGAGCTGCCAGTTATTCTGTAGCTTGTGATTACCAGAACGTGTTTCAGTGTATCTCTCTACACAATGTGCTTAACCACACAAATAAAGCAGTATGAACTATATAGTTATATTATTATAAGAAATGAAAACCCGAAGCATCATATCCAAGTGATGTTTACAACAAGATAATGTGTATCATTATAGCAGTGTAGCTGACGTCAGCACCACGTCACGTGTTAGAAAAGATAATGTGTGATAGCAGGGTAGTGAGTGGCTTTATGGTGGTATGATATGATCAGCAAGTGTTGGAGTACAATACAAGGTTGACCTTCATGACAGATGGAGGAGGAGGTATATCAATACAATAGTATTTAAGTAATCACACGACTTGCAATCACTGAATTCTCAGATCCATATTACAAGGTTGCTATTATATAGTATGGGTTCATGTGCTGGTGTAATGGTTTATTGTATGTTAGAGAAGGTGAACACGTTTAGCCAGCGGTGAATTGACTTATATTTCCATCAATACTTCGTGTAAGCAGCCGCTGTTGTTATGACACAATATAAGCTGTCAGTCATGGACGCTCACACATTCAGGGTTAAAGCCTGTCCAGCGAGGCCCCTCATATCTTGCCATGATGCCATCTTGGCTCACGTGAGCGATACCCGTGCTCGGCTACGGCTGGCCATGTTGTGGGGCTGAGCTTCCCTGACAAGTGCAGTCCACACACTCCAGCCATGATATGGCAGGATGTGGCACGAGCCTAGTGTGTGGACGGTTGTGAAACCCAGTGTTTACAACACACGTGTGTATGTGTGTGTGTGTGTGTGTGTGTGGACGAGATGTCTTGCACGAGGAGGACTGGCGTGTGGTCAGGTTAGAGTAAGCGTTCACTGAAGGAGGCAGCAGGACCTCCTCCAGTCCCTCTATATATTTCCTGGCTGCTGTGAACCGTCCTGGACCAACACCTGCCAGCAACACCACCTGCGTGAAGCCATCCTGTGCCAGGTGTGCCACTTCCCCGGGTTCCAGCCACATGTGCGGCTTCATATCTGGCATGATACATGATGATGATTGATGAGACATATCATCCTGGTATGGAGGGATGAGTTATCCCTGTGTGGGACAATATTACACATGCGCTACATTATGCTGAACTGTCTACATAATGAATAGAAAAACCTGACCTAAGACACAGGGCAATAATCTGTTATTGATAAAGAATTGATCATATTCTTAATTAAAAACCTAAACCTGCACCAGTGCGGTGGGAATGTCTAATACAGAGAGAGAGAGAGAGAGAGAGAGAGAGAGAGAGAGAGAGAGAGAGAGAGAGAGAGAGAGAGAGAGAGAGAGAGAGAGAGAGAGAGAGAGTATGTTAACCGCCACACTCCAGTATTTCTGGAAGCGTCAGTCAGAAGTAAACGTGTTTTCGTCACACAAGACAACGTGATCCCAGAAGCCAGTATCATTATCACAATATTCACGTTCATATTGCCTTCTCTTCTCCATGTTTAAGTCACTCAGAAGCTGGTGTATATTTGTGTATGTGTGTGTGTGTGTGTGTGTGTGTGTGTGTGTGTGTGTGTGTGTGTGTGTGTGTGTGTGTGTCAGTCCTTGGAGTGAAGTGTGTTTTCAGACAGTGTGAGTGAGGGACGCATCATCATCAGAGATGAATCATTATGCCAATAATTAGGGCGAGGCTAACCTGACCTCAGGTCTCATCACAACACGGTATGGCGTAGTGGTGGTCTGTGTTTAATATTAATATACTGAACTGATGGTACTGGTGAGTAATGGGTAAATGGGGGAAATTTCTCTTAACTTGGTGTGAAAATAAAGAATAAACAAAACTAAATACCAGACGAGTATAACAATATATACACACAACAAAATTCCCGTAACACAAAGATGAAACAAACCAAAGATGTTGCCCATGCAATATGTGATATAAAAATATCACACAAAAACCATAAAATACAATGAAGAAAATGCAAGGCTAAGATAATATAAGTAAAGAAAAGAGAAAGAGAACTAGAAAATATTGAAGTTTTCATATATGAAAATGACATATAGACTAGGCTGTCCATCCAACAACAGATTAACGTATAATAGGAGATAAAAATCATAGATTTTACATCTTACATTATTAGATAAAAGGCAAAGAAAATAATATATGCAAATTATGAATAAAGTGTATACTTATATAAGATTATGTAGTTAATGACACCAATAGAACAAGCACTAACATTCAAAAATATAATAATCTATGGAAATATAAGGTAAGACATCAAATAATGTTGCAGCAAAACAAGGATGGGATAAATCCAAGAGAAGTAGATAACAAACAACCACATTTTTCTACAAACTCAGCAAAGATAAAGGCGAAGGTTTTAGATATGAGGAAGTACATACCATATTTCTTCAATACCTACAGTTTTGTAATTAAAGAAAAAAATACTCTTGAGCTTACTTATTGACGAGTCACTTATGCTAATTAACTTTGTTTTCAAGCTCATTATTGTTAGAGTATTTCCCATCATCTCTTATCTGCATAATCACTTCATCAGGATCATTAGGCTTACGTGGACCAATTACAGGATATGTATGTAAATATGTTGCTTTAATGTTAAAGAATGAAATATGTCCTGGTTGATATGGCATGATTGTTGATGAAACCGTCCAGTTGATTTGGTCCCTAACATTGTGTTTAATGTTACCTGTATTTGTTATTGTTCATAGTTGTCTCAAGTCGTGCGTACAATACTTTATCCTTGGGAAAAACATGAAAAACAAGTTTTGGATTATTTTCTTTTTTCTTTTTTCAAACTGAAAACTCGCTGTAAAGTTCTCGTCAACAAACAGACAGCTAGACAGGACAAGGGTAATTAGTACCACCAGCTGTTGACAACGTGCACAATTAAGCCGCCATTGCTCACGCGAGATTACTCCTGCTTTCCTGTCTTTCTTATATAGTCTTTGTATCGCTACACACAAACACACACAAACACACACACACACACACACACACACACACACACACACACACACACACACACGCACACACACACACCATCATTGATGTCATTATGTTTCCACTACAAGCTACATTACACTCTCCACTAGAGGCAATTCTGCCCAGTGTACACCCTCTACCGTATCCTGCCATCTTCACTATATTGATGTTTCATCTTCACTACACTGGTGCTTCAACTTCACTCTGTTAATCTATCATCTAGGATATCAAATCAATGAGGAAACGAGAGTCTACTATATTTTTGTGTGGTTTCACTATATTTTTGCAAGTGCTGGTCTATGAAAGTTTACTTCGTCAAGTAAATCACTCATCTCACCAGATCGCAGAAATGACTCACGTCCGCGCTGCCCATCGGTACCCTGGCAAGGAATCCTTCCTTGAATTTTTCGAGGCTCACATCCAGCAAACCGGGGCTGTTAAAGATTGTATAAGCCGAACTGAGCTATATTTGCGATACTGTGAATTCTGCGAAGGGTTCGGGTACGAGAAAGCTGCCGTCCTGAACGTCGGGAGAACACTGGGACGGTGGGGCATCAAGGCAGATCGCAGACTTGGAGGACGCAACGGCCGCCACCAGGAGTACGCCTACACCAGAATTGCCTGGTTGTCCAGCAGTGAGGGCCTGGCCCAGGGAGGAAAGCGGTGCCTTCCAGAATGCCAAAGGCCTTCCAGGAAGAGATCACGTCTGGATATCGAACCCGTGCACGAGAGAGTAGTGGTGAAGATCCAGACTCGGCATCAAGATGATGATGACCTGTGCGAAGGCGGACCCAGCAAGGAAACTGGTGTAGTTGACACAGGAGCAGCCGCCATCCCCATCAATGTTTCTTTGGCTCCCACCAAACAACGGGGCAAAGTGATGCCTACCACTGAATTGGTGACCTTGATCCCCTACTTCTATGGGGATGAATCAGGCCTGGTGGATCCCGACGTACTCGTACTGGTCGTCGATGAAGACCCTGATGTGTCCGTCGCTGCAACTGGAGGATCAGCAGCACCTGCAGCAGCAGCCGACCCTAAAGCTGAAGCGGCCGTGTTGAAGATTAAAGTCCACACCACCAACATTCATCCCTGAAATTCCTTGAACCTTAAGTTCCCGTCGTTGAGATTGGAGAATCTCCTCCTCCAGCAGTCGACCCTGTTATACCCGGTCCTCAAAAGACACTTCCTATGGCAAAAGTTCTCATTCAGTTGCAAATTATTGTCAAACTATTGTGCGGATGAAGCGGTTATCATAAAGGATCAAATCGTTAGGAAAAGTTCCTAACATTTATGAGTCCCATCCATAGGGATGAAAAAAATATAAGAAAAATACATCCATTCTGTTGGGGGCCATAAACATGGCACAAATGGACCCTAAGTCGAACTGCTGACCTCCTAGTGGTAGGGTCCGGGCAACTTTGAGGGAACATTAACCCTCAAAGGCTAACAGCAGTCGTACAAAAGCAATAAAAATTAATCATTTTTAGTCATTTACAATAATCACAAACGATGGTTATAGCCTCGCCCATTTATCATCTCATTCTCTGTGAACGAAATCATAGGCGACTCTGATTCCACCTACACCTATCAAGTTTACCTATTTATTCAACCATCTATCTATCTGTCTATAGTCCTTCTTTGAAGATTTTCTGTATCATGTAAATCTCAGCCATTGAAATGTCCTGAGATCAATGTCGTAGTGAACAAATGAATTCTAGTTTGGACTGAAATAGCCCCGTTTTTGCACCTTCCTTCACCATTTCTCCAACATTTATTCCCCGTAAGGATTTACGAACTAACTTCAGAGTTGTATTACAAATATATGAAACATGTCACCAACTCACTGTTTTGTGAATATTTCTTGCTATATTACATCTGTCAGTTTCTAACTGCAATCATCGGATGAATTTCTTTACATATTTTGCTGCTATATTCAGTTCCTTCATGACAATAATAAACCAGACCTTGTTTTCATCATGTAACATATTGGTGATGACCTTCACTGGCAGCAAGTACCACCAATATATCCGCACCTGCACCGACCTCCAGCTCGTCCAGACCCTCTCCATTATCGCCCAGAAACTCCAAGAAATCCATGATAAGGGCATCCTCCACAACGACCTCAAGGTCGATAACATAACGACGGGGATCGCTCCAGAAGCCGACATCCACATCATCGACTTCGGCCTGAGTAGGAGAGTGGGCCAAGTGCTGAGGATTGGCAGCGGCGACCACAAAGAGACTTGGTATTCCCCTGAGATGCAGGCCTGGCAGCCCCTCACCCCGGCCAGCGACGTCTACTCCCTGGGCTTTCTCATCGGAATGGTCCTGACCACAGCCGCTAAAGATGTCGACCTCCAGGATCATCTGCTGGACCTTCAGATCCAGGCAATGCAGCACGACCCTCTGGCCCGCCCATCACTCCAGGACATCATCAACCAACTGGACTTCATCGCACAACTGTATATGAACAGTGGGAGAGACAGACCTTCCCCACCTCATTTGAGAGCCACTCCTACCCAAGAGTGAGCACCTCCCTAACAGTAAACATTGTAAATATCATAGCCTTAATTATCATTTTCTTGTACTAAAGGATTATAAATATCATAAAATACAAAGAATAATATAAAATATACAATCTTGAGTACCTCATTATCTCTTGCATTACTCATGATTTCCCTCAATATCATAATATAAGACTTCCCTCACACTTCCCACTGTACCCAAGACTTGTACTAAAGGATTGTAAATATCATTAAACATAAAAAATACTATCTTGAGTACCTAATTAGCTCTTGCATTACTCATGATTTCCCTCAATATCATAATATGAGACTTCCCTCACACTTCCCACTGTACCCAAGACTTCCCTCACACTTCCCACCGTGCCCAAGACTTCCCTCACACTTACCACTGTACCCCAGACTTACCTCACACCTCACACTGTACCGACAAGTTCTACCAAGTGTATGTGTTGACTGCATTTATGTATGATAAACCTTACTGAATAACGAAATGCATCAGAGTAAATATATTTATTTATTTTATACCTACACGTTTCATGGATGAAACAATGTAAAAGATAGAATTACCCAACACTACTATTTTAGATATCTTTTACCATCCTACGTGGGAAATCCAAAGGGTTATCATGTCTCGGATGAATACACATAAATAGCTTGTAGCTCCTTCCATGCAGTCTTCATTGTATTACTATCTTCACTATATCCTTATCTTGACAAAACATTCACCTTCACTAACCACTATCTTCACTATATCCTTAACTTCACTAAACATTCATCACCAACCACTATCTTCACTATATCCTTATCTTCACTATACATTCAACTTCACTAACCACTATCTTCACTATATCCTTATCTTCAATAAACATTTCACCTTCACTAACCACTATCTTCACTATATCCTTATCTTCACTAAACATTCATCACTAACCACTGTCTTCACTATCTCCTTATCTTCACTAAACCTTCACCTTCACTAACCACTATCTTCACTATATCCTTATCTTCAATAAACATTCATCACTAATCACTATCTTCAATATATCCTTATCTTCACTACACCCAAAGCTACAAAATATCATTTTCAATGAGATTGGATTGTTTTGTGTTCACTATATTCTTCACTACACCATCATGCTGACAATACCATTGCCCTTATTCTACCTGGAAAGGCCATCATCAACTATACCCTAACAAGACCTTCATCATCGTAATTAAGGCCCTCATCACTTCACCCTCAGTTACATTGACCTTTGGCCTTATCATTAGGGGTGAGGTTCATAGATCTCTTTCCACAGACACAAACACACACACACACACACACACACGCACACACACACACACACACACACAACACAGAACACACACACAAACACACACACACACACACACACACACACACACACACACACACACACACACACATACAGCGTTATCAATACTGTAACAATCATCTCTACTGGTCAAATTTTACACTTACTGTAGCGGGTTATCAGTGATACAAGCTCGTTATACCTTTACTTCAGATTGAAATCAATGATACTACTCAATCTTTATATTCACTACAAGTGGAAACCATCAAGGATACTGTTCAATCTTCACTTTAATTGCCATCTAGTATAACATTCTGCAGCTGTATAACATCGTGCAAGAGTAATTCAAAAGATAATCAATGGACCCTCAACAAAGAGTTAGACGATTAGTTGAGGTGCGTGAAAGAGCAAAAAGGGAAGAACGAGAAAACGCAAGAGTGTGGCGATAGATGCGACGTGAGCGCGGGAGGGGTAGGAGAGCTCCTAGTGTGGTGGTACCTGTGCACCAACAAGAAGTGAGAAGAGAAAATCGCGTGGCATAGGTACGCAAGGCGGCAGCTGAAAGAGAAAGAGTTGATGCCAACCAGTGGGCTGCAAGCCGCTTTGCTGCAAGGAGGGCAGCAAGACAGAGAAGAAACCAAGACGACAGGACCTCCTACCCAACATTAGGCACCTTAGATAGTAGCTCCTACCCAACATTAAGCAGCTTAGATAGTAGCTCCTACCCAACATTAAGCAGCTTAGATAGTAGCTCCTACCCAACATTAAGCACTTTAGACGACAGGACCTCCTACCCAACATTAGGCACCTTAGATAGTAGCTCCTACCCAACATTAAGCAGCTTAGATAGTAGCTCCTACCCAACATTAAGCAGCTTAGATAGTAGCTCCTACCCAACATTAAGCAGCTTAGATAGTAGCTCCTACCCAACATTAAGCAGCTTAGATAGTAGCTCCTACCCAACATTAAGCAACTGTGATGACTCTATCTCCTACCCAACACTATGCAAAATGACAAGCCATTCAGAATTCATCGAGGGTCAGGCCGTGCACGAACAGGGGCAGGTGTGCTCCACTCTGTACACCAACCCCAGTCATCATAGCAGTCAAGATAACGGCTGCTCCTGCTGTTCGGACCCAGTGCAATATATATTTACACACTGCCTCGTGGAGGAGGAGCGCGCCCTCATCATACAACCCGGGAAAGACTCCATCCAACGCATCAGGATACTGGGCAAGGGCGCCAACGGGCTGGTGGGAGAGGTCATCTTCAATGGAGAACAGATGGTCATGAAGACCTTCTGCTTGGAAAACATCTGCGACCTGGTCCACGAGATGCGGGTCCAGCGGGAGCTCGCCGGAGCCGGAGGTGCCCCCGAAGTGCGCGGGCTGAGCCTCGACAGGGCCCAGTTGGTGATGACCTTCACTGGCAGCACGTACCACCAATATATCCGCACCTGCACCGACCTCCAGCTCGTCCAGACCCTCTCCATTATCGCCCAGAAACTCCAAGAAATCCATGATAAGGGCATCCTCCACAACGACCTCAAGGTCGATAACATAACGACGGGGATCGCTCCAGAAGCCGACATCCACATCATCGACTTCGGCCTGAGTAGGAGAGTGGGCCAAGTGCTGAGGATTGGCAGCGGCGACCACAAAGAGACTTGGTATTCCCCTGAGATGCAGGCCTGGCAGCCCCTCACCCCGGCCAGCGACGTCTACTCCCTGGGCTTTCTCATCGGAATGGTCCTGACCACAGCCGCTAAAGATGTCGACCTCCAGGATCATCTGCTGGACCTTCAGATCCAGGCAATGCAGCACGACCCTCTGGCCCGCCCATCACTCCAGGACATCATCAACCAACTGGACTTCATCGCACAACTGTATATGAACAGTGGGAGAGACAGACCTTCCCCACCTCATTTGAGAGCCACTCCTACCCAAGAGTGAGCACCTCCCTAACAGTAAACATTGTAAATATCATAGCCTTAATTATCATTTTCTTGTACTAAAGGATTATAAATATCATAAAATACAAAGAATAATATAAAATATACAATCTTGAGTACCTCATTATCTCTTGCATTACTCATGATTTCCCTCAATATCATAATATAAGACTTCCCTCACACTTCCCACTGTACCCAAGACTTGTACTAAAGGATTATAAATATCATTAAATATAAAAAATACTATCTTGAGTACCTAATTAGCTCTTGCATTACTCATGATTTCCCTCAATATCATAATATGAGACTTCCCTCACACTTCCCACTGTACCCAAGACTTCCCTCACACTTCCCACCGTGCCCAAGACTTCCCTCACACTTACCACTGTACCCCAGACTTACCTCACACCTCACACTGTACCGACAAGTTCTACCAAGTGTATGTGTTGACTGCATTTATGTATGATAAACCTTGCTGAATAACGAAATGCATCAGAGTAAATATATTTATTTATTTTATACCTACACGTTTCATGGATGAAACAATGTAAAAGATAGAATTACCCAACACTACTATTTTAGATATCTTTTACCATCCTACGTGGGAAATCCAAAGGGTTATCATGTCTCGGATGAATACACATAAATAGCTTGTAGCTCCTTCCATGCAGTCTTCATTGTATTACTATCTTCACTATATCCTTATCTTGACAAAACATTCACCTTCACTAACCACTATCTTCACTATATCCTTAACTTCACTAAACATTCATCACCAACCACTATCTTCACTATCTCCTTATCTTCACTATACATTCACCTTCACTAACCACTATCTTCACTATATCCTTATCTTCAATAAACATTTCACCTTCACTAACCACTATCTTCACTATATCCTTATCTTCACTAAACATTCATCACTAACCACTGTCTTCACTATCTCCTTATCTTCACTAAACCTTCACCTTCACTAACCACTATCTTCACTATATCCTTATCTTCAATAAACATTCATCACTAATCACTATCTTCAATATATCCTTATCTTCACTACACCCAAAGCTACAAAATATCATTTTCAATGAGATTGGATTGTTTTGTGTTCACTATATTCTTCACTACACCATCATGCTGACAATACCATTGCCCTTATTCTACCTGGAAAGGCCATCATCAACTATACCCTAACAAGACCTTCATCATCGTAATTAAGGCCCTCATCACTTCACCCTCAGTTACATTGACCTTTGGCCTTATCATTAGGGGTGAGGTTCATAGATCTCTTTCCACAGACACAAACACACACACACACACACACACACACGCACACACACACACACACACAACACAGAACACACACACAAACACACACACACACACACACACACACACACACACACACACACATACAGCGTTATCAATACTGTAACAATCATCTCTACTGGTCAAATTTTACACTTACTGTAGCGGGTTATCAGTGATACAAGCTCGTTATACCTTTACTTCAGATTGAAATCAATGATACTACTCAATCTTTATATTCACTACAAGTGGAAACCATCAAGGATACTGTTCAATCTTCACTTTAATTGCCATCTAGTATAACATTCTGCAGCTGTATAACATCGTGCAAGAGTAATTCAAAAGATAATCAATGGACCCTCAACAAAGAGTTAGACGATTAGTTGAGGTGCGTGAAAGAGCAAAAAGGGAAGAACGAGAAAACGCAAGAGTGTGGCGATAGATGCGACGTGAGCGCGGGAGGGGTAGGAGAGCTCCTAGTGTGGTGGTACCTGTGCACCAACAAGAAGTGAGAAGAGAAAATCGCGTGGCATAGGTACGCAAGGCGGCAGCTGAAAGAGAAAGAGTTGATGCCAACCAGTGGGCTGCAAGCCGCTTTGCTGCAAGGAGGGCAGCAAGACAGAGAAGAAACCAAGACGACAGGACCTCCTACCCAACATTAGGCACCTTAGATAGTAGCTCCTACCCAACATTAAGCAGCTTAGATAGTAGCTCCTACCCAACATTAAGCAGCTTAGATAGTAGCTCCTACCCAACATTAAGCACTTTAGACGACAGGACCTCCTACCCAACATTAGGCACCTTAGATAGTAGCTCCTACCCAACATTAAGCAGCTTAGATAGTAGCTCCTACCCAACATTAAGCAGCTTAGATAGTAGCTCCTACCCAACATTAAGCAGCTTAGATAGTAGCTCCTACCCAACATTAAGCAGCTTAGATAGTAGCTCCTACCCAACATTAAGCAACTGTGATGACTCTATCTCCTACCCAACACTATGCAAAATGACAAGCCATTCAGAATTCATCGAGGGTCAGGCCGTGCACGAACAGGGGCAGGTGTGCTCCACTCTGTACACCAACCCCAGTCATCATAGCAGTCAAGATAACGGCTGCTCCTGCTGTTCGGACCCAGTGCAATATATATTTACACACTGCCTCGTGGAGGAGGAGCGCGCCCTCATCATACAACCCGGGAAAGACTCCATCCAACGCATCAGGATACTGGGCAAGGGCGCCAACGGGCTGGTGGGAGAGGTCATCTTCAATGGAGAACAGATGGTCATGAAGACCTTCTGCTTGGAAAACATCTGCGACCTGGTCCACGAGATGCGGGTCCAGCGGGAGCTCGCCGGAGCCGGAGGTGCCCCCGAAGTGCGCGGGCTGAGCCTCGACAGGGCCCAGTTGGTGATGACCTTCACTGGCAGCACGTACCACCAATATATCCGCACCTGCACCGACCTCCAGCTCGTCCAGACCCTCTCCATTATCGCCCAGAAACTCCAAGAAATCCATGATAAGGGCATCCTCCACAACGACCTCAAGGTCGATAACATAACGACGGGGATCGCTCCAGAAGCCGACATCCACATCATCGACTTCGGCCTGAGTAGGAGAGTGGGCCAAGTGCTGAGGATTGGCAGCGGCGACCACAAAGAGACTTGGTATTCCCCTGAGATGCAGGCCTGGCAGCCCCTCACCCCGGCCAGCGACGTCTACTCCCTGGGCTTTCTCATCGGAATGGTCCTGACCACAGCCGCTAAAGATGTCGACCTCCAGGATCATCTGCTGGACCTTCAGATCCAGGCAATGCAGCACGACCCTCTGGCCCGCCCATCACTCCAGGACATCATCAACCAACTGGACTTCATCGCACAACTGTATATGAACAGTGGGAGAGACAGACCTTCCCCACCTCATTTGAGAGCCACTCCTACCCAAGAGTGAGCACCTCCCTAACAGTAAACATTGTAAATATCATAGCCTTAATTATCATTTTCTTGTACTAAAGGATTATAAATATCATAAAATACAAAGAATAATATAAAATATACAATCTTGAGTACCTCATTATCTCTTGCATTACTCATGATTTCCCTCAATATCATAATATAAGACTTCCCTCACACTTCCCACTGTACCCAAGACTTGTACTAAAGGATTATAAATATCATTAAATATAAAAAATACTATCTTGAGTACCTAATTAGCTCTTGCATTACTCATGATTTCCCTCAATATCATAATATGAGACTTCCCTCACACTTCCCACTGTACCCAAGACTTCCCTCACACTTCCCACCGTGCCCAAGACTTCCCTCACACTTACCACTGTACCCCAGACTTACCTCACACCTCACACTGTACCGACAAGTTCTACCAAGTGTATGTGTTGACTGCATTTATGTATGATAAACCTTGCTGAATAACGAAATGCATCAGAGTAAATATATTTATTTATTTTATACCTACACGTTTCATGGATGAAACAATGTAAAAGATAGAATTACCCAACACTACTATTTTAGATATCTTTTACCATCTTACGTGGGAAATCCAAAGGGTTATCATGTCTCGGATGAATACACATAAATAGCTTGTAGCTCCTTCCATGCAGTCTTCATTGTATTACTATCTTCACTATATCCTTATCTTGACAAAACATTCACCTTCACTAACCACTATCTTCACTATATCCTTAACTTCACTAAACATTCATCACCAACCACTATCTTCACTATCTCCTTATCTTCACTATACATTCACCTTCACTAACCACTATCTTCACTATATCCTTATCTTCAATAAACATTTCACCTTCACTAACCACTATCTTCACTATATCCTTATCTTCACTAAACATTCATCACTAACCACTGTCTTCACTATCTCCTTATCTTCACTAAACCTTCACCTTCACTAACCACTATCTTCACTATATCCTTATCTTCAATAAACATTCATCACTAATCACTATCTTCAATATATCCTTATCTTCACTACACCCAAAGCTACAAAATATCATTTTCAATGAGATTGGATTGTTTTGTGTTCACTATATTCTTCACTACACCATCATGCTGACAATACCATTGCCCTTATTCTACCTGGAAAGGCCATCATCAACTATACCCTAACAAGACCTTCATCATCGTAATTAAGGCCCTCATCACTTCACCCTCAGTTACATTGACCTTTGGCCTTATCATTAGGGGTGAGGTTCATAGATCTCTTTCCACAGACACAAACACACACACACACACACACACACACGCACACACACACACACACAACACAGAACACACACACAACACACACACACACACACACACACACACACACACACACACACACACACACACACATACAGCGTTATCAATACAGTAACAATCATCTCTACTGGTCAAATTTTACACTTACTGTAGCGGGTTATCAGTGATACAAGCTCGTTATACCTTTACTTCAGATTGAAATCAATGATACTACTCAATCTTTATATTCACTACAAGTGGAAACCATCAAGGATACTGTTCAATCTTCACTTTAATTGCCATCTAGTATAACATTCTGCAGCTGTATAACATCGTGCAAGAGTAATTCAAAAGATAATCAATGGACCCTCAACAAAGAGTTAGACGATTAGTTGAGGTGCGTGAAAGAGCAAAAAGGGAAGAACGAGAAAACGCAAGAGTGTGGCGATAGATGCGACGTGAGCGCGGGAGGGGTAGGAGAGCTCCTAGTGTGGTGGTACCTGTGCACCAACAAGAAGTGAGAAGAGAAAATCGCGTGGCATAGGTACGCAAGGCGGCAGCTGAAAGAGAAAGAGTTGATGCCAACCAGTGGGCTGCAAGCCGCTTTGCTGCAAGGAGGGCAGCAAGACAGAGAAGAAACCAAGACGACAGGACCTCCTACCCAACATTAGGCACCTTAGATAGTAGCTCCTACCCAACATTAAGCAGCTTAGATAGTAGCTCCTACCCAACATTAAGCAGCTTAGATAGTAGCTCCTACCCAACATTAAGCACTTTAGACGACAGGACCTCCTACCCAACATTAGGCACCTTAGATAGTAGCTCCTACCCAACATTAAGCAGCTTAGATAGTAGCTCCTACCCAACATTAAGCAGCTTAGATAGTAGCTCCTACCCAACATTAAGCAGCTTAGATAGTAGCTCCTACCCAACATTAAGCAGCTTAGATAGTAGCTCCTACCCAACATTAAGCAGCTTAGATAGTAGCTCCTACCCAACATTAAGCAACTGTGATGACTCTATCTCCTACCCAACACTATGCAAAATGACAAGCCATTCAGAATTCATCGAGGGTCAGGCCGTGCACGAACAGGGGCAGGTGTGCTCCACTCTGTACACCAACCCCAGTCATCATAGCAGTCAAGATAACGGCTGCTCCTGCTGTTCGGACCCAGTGCAATATATATTTACACACTGCCTCGTGGAGGAGGAGCGCGCCCTCATCATACAACCCGGGAAAGACTCCATCCAACGCATCAGGATACTGGGCAAGGGCGCCAACGGGCTGGTGGGAGAGGTCATCTTCAATGGAGAACAGATGGTCATGAAGACCTTCTGCTTGGAAAACATCTGCGACCTGGTCCACGAGATGCGGGTCCAGCGGGAGCTCGCCGGAGCCGGAGGTGCCCCCGAAGTGCGCGGGCTGAGCCTCGACAGGGCCCAGTTGGTGATGACCTTCACTGGCAGCACGTACCACCAATATATCCGCACCTGCACCGACCTCCAGCTCGTCCAGACCCTCTCCATTATCGCCCAGAAACTCCAAGAAATCCATGATAAGGGCATCCTCCACAACGACCTCAAGGTCGATAACATAACGACGGGGATCGCTCCAGAAGCCGACATCCACATCATCGACTTCGGCCTGAGTAGGAGAGTGGGCCAAGTGCTGAGGATTGGCAGCGGCGACCACAAAGAGACTTGGTATTCCCCTGAGATGCAGGCCTGGCAGCCCCTCACCCCGGCCAGCGACGTCTACTCCCTGGGCTTTCTCATCGGAATGGTCCTGACCACAGCCGCTAAAGATGTCGACCTCCAGGATCATCTGCTGGACCTTCAGATCCAGGCAATGCAGCACGACCCTCTGGCCCGCCCATCACTCCAGGACATCATCAACCAACTGGACTTCATCGCACAACTGTATATGAACAGTGGGAGAGACAGACCTTCCCCACCTCATTTGAGAGCCACTCCTACCCAAGAGTGAGCACCTCCCTAACAGTAAACATTGTAAATATCATAGCCTTAATTATCATTTTCTTGTACTAAAGGATTATAAATATCATAAAATACAAAGAATAATATAAAATATACAATCTTGAGTACCTCATTATCTCTTGCATTACTCATGATTTCCCTCAATATCATAATATAAGACTTCCCTCACACTTCCCACTGTACCCAAGACTTGTACTAAAGGATTATAAATATCATTAAATATAAAAAATACTATCTTGAGTACCTAATTAGCTCTTGCATTACTCATGATTTCCCTCAATATCATAATATGAGACTTCCCTCACACTTCCCACTGTACCCAAGACTTCCCTCACACTTCCCACCGTGCCCAAGACTTCCCTCACACTTACCACTGTACCCCAGACTTACCTCACACCTCACACTGTACCGACAAGTTCTACCAAGTGTATGTGTTGACTGCATTTATGTATGATAAACCTTGCTGAATAACGAAATGCATCAGAGTAAATATATTTATTTATTTTATACCTACACGTTTCATGGATGAAACAATGTAAAAGATAGAATTACCCAACACTACTATTTTAGATATCTTTTACCATCTTACGTGGGAAATCCAAAGGGTTATCATGTCTCGGATGAATACACATAAATAGCTTGTAGCTCCTTCCATGCAGTCTTCATTGTATTACTATCTTCACTATATCCTTATCTTGACAAAACATTCACCTTCACTAACCACTATCTTCACTATATCCTTAACTTCACTAAACATTCATCACCAACCACTATCTTCACTATCTCCTTATCTTCACTATACATTCACCTTCACTAACCACTATCTTCACTATATCCTTATCTTCAATAAACATTTCACCTTCACTAACCACTATCTTCACTATATCCTTATCTTCACTAAACATTCATCACTAACCACTGTCTTCACTATCTCCTTATCTTCACTAAACCTTCACCTTCACTAACCACTATCTTCACTATATCCTTATCTTCAATAAACATTCATCACTAATCACTATCTTCAATATATCCTTATCTTCACTACACCCAAAGCTACAAAATATCATTTTCAATGAGATTGGATTGTTTTGTGTTCACTATATTCTTCACTACACCATCATGCTGACAATACCATTGCCCTTATTCTACCTGGAAAGGCCATCATCAACTATACCCTAACAAGACCTTCATCATCGTAATTAAGGCCCTCATCACTTCACCCTCAGTTACATTGACCTTTGGCCTTATCATTAGGGGTGAGGTTCATAGATCTCTTTCCACAGACACAAACACACACACACACACACACACACACAAGCACACACACACACACACACACACAACACACACACACACACACACACACACACACACACACACACACACACACACACACACACACATACAGCGTTATCAATACTGTAACAATCATCTCTACTGGTCAAATTTTACACTTACTGTAGCGGGTTATCAGTGATACAAGCTCGTTATACCTTTACTTCAGATTGAAATCAATGATACTACTCAATCTTTATATTCACTACAAGTGGAAACCATCAAGGATACTGTTCAATCTTCACTTTAATTGCCATCTAGTATAACATTCTGCAGCTGTATAACATCGTGCAAGAGTAATTCAAAAGATAATCAATGGACCCTCAACAAAGAGTTAGACGATTAGTTGAGGTGCGTGAAAGAGCAAAAAGGGAAGAACGAGAAAACGCAAGAGTGTGGCGATAGATGCGACGTGAGCGCGGGAGGGGTAGGAGAGCTCCTAGTGTGGTGGTACCTGTGCACCAACAAGAAGTGAGAAGAGAAAATCGCGTGGCATAGGTACGCAAGGCGGCAGCTGAAAGAGAAAGAGTTGATGCCAACCAGTGGGCTGCAAGCCGCTTTGCTGCAAGGAGGGCAGCAAGACAGAGAAGAAACCAAGACGACAGGACCTCCTACCCAACATTAGGCACCTTAGATAGTAGCTCCTACCCAACATTAAGCAGCTTAGATAGTAGCTCCTACCCAACATTAAGCAGCTTAGATAGTAGCTCCTACCCAACATTAAGCACTTTAGACGACAGGACCTCCTACCCAACATTAGGCACCTTAGATAGTAGCTCCTACCCAACATTAAGCAGCTTAGATAGTAGCTCCTACCCAACATTAAGCAGCTTAGATAGTAGCTCCTACCCAACATTAAGCAGCTTAGATAGTAGCTCCTACCCAACATTAAGCAGCTTAGATAGTAGCTCCTACCCAACATTAAGCAACTGTGATGACTCTATCTCCTACCCAACACTATGCAAAATGACAAGCCATTCAGAATTCATCGAGGGTCAGGCCGTGCACGAACAGGGGCAGGTGTGCTCCACTCTGTACACCAACCCCAGTCATCATAGCAGTCAAGATAACGGCTGCTCCTGCTGTTCGGACCCAGTGCAATATATATTTACACACTGCCTCGTGGAGGAGGAGCGCGCCCTCATCATACAACCCGGGAAAGACTCCATCCAACGCATCAGGATACTGGGCAAGGGCGCCAACGGGCTGGTGGGAGAGGTCATCTTCAATGGAGAACAGATGGTCATGAAGACCTTCTGCTTGGAAAACATCTGCGACCTGGTCCACGAGATGCGGGTCCAGCGGGAGCTCGCCGGAGCCGGAGGTGCCCCCGAAGTGCGCGGGCTGAGCCTCGACAGGGCCCAGTTGGTGATGACCTTCACTGGCAGCACGTACCACCAATATATCCGCACCTGCACCGACCTCCAGCTCGTCCAGACCCTCTCCATTATCGCCCAGAAACTCCAAGAAATCCATGATAAGGGCATCCTCCACAACGACCTCAAGGTCGATAACATAACGACGGGGATCGCTCCAGAAGCCGACATCCACATCATCGACTTCGGCCTGAGTAGGAGAGTGGGCCAAGTGCTGAGGATTGGCAGCGGCGACCACAAAGAGACTTGGTATTCCCCTGAGATGCAGGCCTGGCAGCCCCTCACCCCGGCCAGCGACGTCTACTCCCTGGGCTTTCTCATCGGAATGGTCCTGACCACAGCCGCTAAAGATGTCGACCTCCAGGATCATCTGCTGGACCTTCAGATCCAGGCAATGCAGCACGACCCTCTGGCCCGCCCATCACTCCAGGACATCATCAACCAACTGGACTTCATCGCACAACTGTATATGAACAGTGGGAGAGACAGACCTTCCCCACCTCATTTGAGAGCCACTCCTACCCAAGAGTGAGCACCTCCCTAACAGTAAACATTGTAAATATCATAGCCTTAATTATCATTTTCTTGTACTAAAGGATTATAAATATCATAAAATACAAAGAATAATATAAAATATACAATCTTGAGTACCTCATTATCTCTTGCATTACTCATGATTTCCCTCAATATCATAATATAAGACTTCCCTCACACTTCCCACTGTACCCAAGACTTGTACTAAAGGATTATAAATATCATTAAATATAAAAAATACTATCTTGAGTACCTAATTAGCTCTTGCATTACTCATGATTTCCCTCAATATCATAATATGAGACTTCCCTCACACTTCCCACTGTACCCAAGACTTCCCTCACACTTCCCACCGTGCCCAAGACTTCCCTCACACTTACCACTGTACCCCAGACTTACCTCACACCTCACACTGTACCGACAAGTTCTACCAAGTGTATGTGTTGACTGCATTTATGTATGATAAACCTTGCTGAATAACGAAATGCATCAGAGTAAATATATTTATTTATTTTATACCTACACGTTTCATGGATGAAACAATGTAAAAGATAGAATTACCCAACACTACTATTTTAGATATCTTTTACCATCCTACGTGGGAAATCCAAAGGGTTATCATGTCTCGGATGAATACACATAAATAGCTTGTAGCTCCTTCCATGCAGTCTTCATTGTATTACTATCTTCACTATATCCTTATCTTGACAAAACATTCACCTTCACTAACCACTATCTTCACTATATCCTTAACTTCACTAAACATTCATCACCAACCACTATCTTCACTATCTCCTTATCTTCACTATACATTCACCTTCACTAACCACTATCTTCACTATATCCTTATCTTCAATAAACATTTCACCTTCACTAACCACTATCTTCACTATATCCTTATCTTCACTAAACATTCATCACTAACCACTGTCTTCACTATCTCCTTATCTTCACTAAACCTTCACCTTCACTAACCACTATCTTCACTATATCCTTATCTTCAATAAACATTCATCACTAATCACTATCTTCAATATATCCTTATCTTCACTACACCCAAAGCTACAAAATATCATTTTCAATGAGATTGGATTGTTTTGTGTTCACTATATTCTTCACTACACCATCATGCTGACAATACCATTGCCCTTATTCTACCTGGAAAGGCCATCATCAACTATACCCTAACAAGACCTTCATCATCGTAATTAAGGCCCTCATCACTTCACCCTCAGTTACATTGACCTTTGGCCTTATCATTAGGGGTGAGGTTCATAGATCTCTTTCCACAGACACAAAACACACACACACACACACACACACACAAGCACACACACACATACACACAACACACACACACACACACACACACACACACACACACACACACACACACACACACATACAGCGTTATCAATACTGTAACAATCATCTCTACTGGTCAAATTTTACACTTACTGTAGCGGGTTATCAGTGATACAAGCTCGTTATACCTTTACTTCAGATTGAAATCAATGATACTACTCAATCTTTATATTCACTACAAGTGGAAACCATCAAGGATACTGTTCAATCTTCACTTTAATTGCCATCTAGTATAACATTCTGCAGCTGTATAACATCGTGCAAGAGTAATTCAAAAGATAATCAATGGACCCTCAACAAAGAGTTAGACGATTAGTTGAGGTGCGTGAAAGAGCAAAAAGGGAAGAACGAGAAAACGCAAGAGTGTGGCGATAGATGCGACGTGAGCGCGGGAGGGGTAGGAGAGCTCCTAGTGTGGGGGTACCTGTGCACCAACAAGAAGTGAGAAGAGAAAATCGCGTGGCATAGGTACGCAAGGCGGCAGCTGAAAGAGAAAGAGTTGATGCCAACCAGTGGGCTGCAAGCCGCTTTGCTGCAAGGAGGGCAGCAAGACAGAGAAGAAACCAAGACGACAGGACCTCCTACCCAACATTAGGCACCTTAGATAGTAGCTCCTACCCAACATTAAGCAGCTTAGATAGTAGCTCCTACCCAACATTAAGCAGCTTAGATAGTAGCTCCTACCCAACATTAAGCACTTTAGACGACAGGACCTCCTACCCAACATTAGGCACCTTAGATAGTAGCTCCTACCCACATTAAGCACTTAGATAGTAGCTCCTACCCAACATTAAGCAGCTTAGATAGTAGCTCCTACCCAACATTAAGCAGCTTAGATAGTAGCTCCTACCCAACATTAAGCAGCTTAGATAGTAGCTCCTACCCAACATTAAGCACTTGATATACTCCTACCCAACATTAAGCAAGCTTAGATAGTACGTCTATCTCCTACCCACACATGCAAAGACAAGCCTTGTTCCGATGATACTCACACGGTGAGGGTGCTCCCCTCTACACCAACTCACATCAAGCATCAGAATTCTGCGGTTCAGGCCGTGCACAACACTGGTGGAGAGGTCGCTCCCTCATGATACAACCCGAAGACTCATAGCATCAGATAACGGCGGGCGCCCGCTGGTGGACCCAATGGCAATAATATTTAACACACTGC
>NC_092293.1:7903419-7912398 GCF_036320965.1 Panulirus ornatus
CATCTAAAATGAGATTTTCATGCAAAGCTGAAAAGGATGAAAATTTGAAAAAAAATAAATCCACCAAAATGTTGATAGAAAAATGATCAAAAAATCAGATTTATGAAATCTCATCGATTTTATTTAAAATTTCACCATACACACTATCAAGCATGATGAATATGAAACCGTTAGCAAAAACCTATATTAGAATAATTTCTCAAGTTATGGTTATTGTTTGTTTTGATTTGATTTTTTAAAATTTTCTTTCGCCAATCATATTTGAAATAAAAATAAATGAAGTCTGTTCACTCGAGATTCTTATTCAGCTTGAGGTATAAAATCGAAAAAATGAGGAATTCATTGAATCTGAAAAAGTTGATTATTTCTAAAAAAAATCCATCCAAAATGTTTAAGAAAAAAATGCTCAAAAGGTCAAGATTCTTTTAGTATCATGGGTTTGTTTTAATCTTCACCATTTTTAGTTTCAGACTGCTGAAGGGGAAACTGTCATCAAAAACTTATGTTAGAATGATTTCTAAGTAATAAGCTAATGAATGATGAGGTTATTATTTTAATTTTCATTAGTGGAATTAATACTTCAAATATAAGAAATCGGAGTCTCTTTTTATTCTCATTAACGATTAAGACTAGGGAATTACATGAAATTGAGATTTTCATGCAATATGAAAAGTTAAGTTTACATAAAATCCCACCAAAATCTTAAGTTTTTAAAATTTTCTCAAAATTTCAGATTTTTTTTTTTTTCTATATTTTGATTTTGGTTTAAAAATTCAGGTTATATATCTATCAAGCTAGCTGAATAAGAAACTGGTTATCAAAAACGTGTTTTTGAAGAATTTTCCCAAGTAATGAACTAAGGAGTATTTAGATTCTTCTATTATTTCAAGTTTCTTTCTTTATTGATATATAAAAGATATTAAATGTAGCTGTATTCCTCCAGTTTATGATTCAGGATAAGAAATAACATGTAAAATATGATATTCATGCAAATCTGAAAAAGTTGGAAAATTTCGATTCAAATCCACCAAAATGTTAAAGAAGGATCAAATTATCAAGATTTTCTTTATAATATCTTGGACTTGTCTTAAAATTTCACCAAATTATTCTGTCAGGTAAGCAATTTAAGAAATGTTATCAAAAATTTTGTTTAAGAATAGTTTCTCAAGTAACGTGTTAATGAATGATACAGGGGTTGTTTTTTATTTTTTTTTAAAAAACTTTTTTTAATTTTCGTTCGTTAAATTATTTTTGAAATTTTAGGAATTTACTATTTTTTCAGTGTAAATAATGATTAAGAATAGGGAATAACATCTAAAGCGAGCTTTTCATGTATATCTGAAATGATGAAAATTTCAATTGAATTCCACAATATATTTGTTAACCAAAATGCTGCAATATCAAGAATTCATTTAATATCCCCGATTATGGTTTAAAACTTCACCATACACTTTTCAAGCATGATGAATAAAGAACTGTTAGTTAAGCTATGTTAAGAAGAATTTTTCAGTAATGGGTTAATGAATGTTTTGATTTGTTTTTTTCAATATTTATCGCTAATTAATATATGAAATTTTAATAAATGATGTTTGTTCACTCCAGATTTCTGGATTCAGCATAAGAAGTAACATTGAAAATGAGATTTTCATTTCAAATCTGAAAAAGTAGAGAAAATTCCAATAAAAACCCTCTCCAATACGTTAGAAAGTGCTGGACAATTTCAAGTTTTTTTTTATTTTCCTGGGATTTATGTTTAAAACTCACCATTATTTACTTTCAAGTAAGCTGATTAAGAAAACTGTTATCAAAAACTTTTGTTTAGAATAATTTCGCAAGTAATGAGCTATTGATATATCAAGGTTATTTCTTTTAATATTCATTTGTTGATTATTATATGAGTATAATAGGAATTGTTGTTATTTCATTCCAAATACTATTTAAGAAAAGGTAATACCATCTAAATGTGATTTTTTCATGCAAAGCTGAAAAGGATGAAAATTTAAAATAGAAAATTCCCACAAAATGTTGGAAATGTCAAAAAATCAAGATTTATAAATATCCTCGATTTTATTTAAATTTTCACAACCATCACACTATCAAGCATGATGATATGAAACCGTTAGCACAAAAACCCTATATTAAGAATAATTTCTCAGTTATGGGTTAATGAATTGTTTTGATTTGCTTTTTTAAAATTTTCTTTTCGCATATTATATATATGAAATTTTATTTGAATGAAGTCTGTTCACTCGAGATTCTTATTCAGCTTGAGGAATAACTTACGATAATGTAGTATTTCATTGAAATCTAAAAAGTTGTTATTCTAAAAAATTCATCCAAAAATGTTTTATGAAAATGATCCAAAGGTCAAGATTGTTTTAGTAGATGGGGTTTGTTTAATACTTCACATATTTAGTTTCAAGGATGCTGATTGGTGAAACGTCTCCAAAAACTTATGTTTAGAATTATTTCTTCAAGTTTTGTGCTTAATTTATGATGAGGTTAATTATTTTAATTTTCATTAGGTAAAATTAATATTCATAATATTAGAAATCGGAGTCTTTTTCATTCCAATACCGATTAAGACCTAGGGAAATTACTTGAAAAATGTAGATTATACATGCAAATGCTGAAAAAAAGATAAGTTTACATTAAAAAACCACCAAAATCTTAAGAAAAATGCTTAAAAATTTTAAAATATTTTTTTTTTTTAATATTTTTTGATTTTGGTTTTTAAAAATTTAGGATATTTACTATCAAGCAAGGGTGGGAAAAAGAAAAATGTTATCAAAAACCCTTTTTTAGAATTTAAATTTTACAAGTAATGAACTAATGAGTATTTAGATTCTTTTAAATTTTAAGTATCCTTTTATTAATTGATAAAAAAAATTTTATTAAATTTAAATTTTTTCACTTTCCCGATTTTGATTTTTGTTTTAAGAAATAAATTTTTTAAAATAAAGGGTATTCATGAAAAAATGAAAAAAATTGAAAAAAATTTCCCATCAATTTCCCCCCAAAATGTTTTTTTAAAATTAAAAGGGTCAAAATATCAAATTTTTCTTTATAATATTTTGGAAATTTCTTTTTTAAAAATTTTTAAACCTCATATACTGTCCGGGGGAAGCCCAAAAAGAAAAAAAAAGTTTTCAAAAACTTTTTTTTTTTGAATAGGGTTTTCAAAATAAAAGAAATTAATGAATGATAAGGGTAATTTTTTTTTTTCGTTTTGTTAATTATTATATAAAAATTTTAGGAATTGTATTTTTTCAGTGAAAATTACTGATTAAAAACTGGGGGTAAAACCCTCAAAAAAAGTGAGTTTTCATGCATATCTGAAAAAGAGGGAAAATTTCAATAGAACCCCACCAAATTTTATTTGTTAACCAAAATGCTGAAAATATCAAGATTCTTTTAATCCCCCCGGGTTTTATTTTTTAAAAACTTCCCCATAACTTTTTTATGAAGGATAAATTTAAAAAAACTTTTTTAAATTTAAAAAGGGTTATGTTAAGAAAAATTTTTTTCAAGTAATGGGTTTTAAAATGAATGTTTTGATTTATTTTTTCAATTTTCTATCCCTAATTAATATATGAAATATTAATAAATGAAGTTTTTTTTCCCCTCCAAAATTTGTTTCAGCTTTAAAAAGTAAACTGAAATGAGATTTTATTAAAATTTCTAAAAAAAAAGTAAAATTTCCCAAAAAAAAAACCCCCCCAAAAAAAATTTTTAAGAAAAAGGGGTTTTTTGGAAAATTTTTTTTTTTCAAGTTTTTTTTTTTTTAATATGGATTTATTTTTAAAACTTCCCCATATATACTTTTCAATTTAAGTGAAAAAGAAAGGGTTATCAAAACCCTTTTTTTTTTAAAAATAATTTCCCAAAAGTAAAGAGCTAATAAATTTAAAGGTTATTTCTTTTTTATTAATTATTTGGGGAATATTATTTGAGATGAAAAGGAATTTTTGGGTTATTTCACTCCAAATAGTTTTTTTTAAGGAAGGTTTAATCCCATCAAAAATAAAATTTTTTATACAAAGTTTTGGAAAAGGATAAAAAATTTCAAAAAAGAAAATCCCCCAAAATTTGGGAAAAAAAATGCTCAAAATCCCAAGTATTTAAAATCTCGATTTTTTTAAAATTTCCCCATCACTTTTATAAAGCAGATGAATGAGAAACATTTTAAAAAAAAAACCCTATGTTAAGAATAAATTTTTTAAGGTTAGGGGTTTTTAATGAATGTTTTTTTTGGGATTTTTTTAAAATTTTTTCTTTTCGCAATTAATTTTATAAAATTATAAATAAAATTAAAGTTCGTTCACTCAAAGATTTTTATTCAGCTTGGGGTTTACATCAAAAAACGGGGGAATTTCATTAAATCTGAAAAAGTTGAAATCAAAAAAAAAAAAATTCCACCAAAAGGGTTTAAAAAAAAATGCCCCAAAAAGCTCAAGATTTTTTTTAATACGGGAAATTTGTTTTAAAATTAAATTTTATTTTAAAAGGAGGCTGATTTTTTGAAATTTCCCATAAAAAAAAAATTTTTGTTTAAAAAATTTTCCCAAAGTAATGGCTAATGAATTTTTTGAGGTTAATTATTTTAATTTTCATTAGGTTTTTAAATTTACTTCAATATTTTAAAAAAAGGGTCTTTTTCTTTCCCCCTTTTACGGATTAAACTAGGGTTTTTAAATTGAAAATGAGATTGTCTTTGAAAATTTCTAAAAAAAGTTTAATTTTTAGTAAGACCCCAAACCAAAATTTTAAAGGAAAAAATGCTAAAAAGTTTCAAGTTATTTTTTTTCAATGTCTTGGTTTTTTTGGTTTTAAAACTTTAGCATATTTACTATCAAGCAACCCGGGAAAAAAGAAACTATTATAAAAACTTTTTTGTTTTTTTTTAAAGGGAAATAATTTAAAATTTAAAATAAACCAATGAATTTTTTGGATTTTATTATTTTTTAAAATTTTTTTTCATTAATTGATATATAAAATATTATTTAAAAGGGAAATTTTTTTTTTACTCCAAATTCCGAAATTTTGTAAAAAGAAAAAAAACATTGTAAAATAAGATATTTATGCAAATTTTGAAAAAGTTGAAAATTTTGATTAAAAAAACCCCCCAAAATGTTAAAGAAAATCTAAATTTTCAAAAATTTTTTTTTAAAATCTTGGCTTTCTTAAAAAATTTCCCATTTTTACTGTAGGTAAGCTAAAATTTTAAAAAACTGTTATCAAAAACTTTTGTTTTGAATGTTTCTCAAAACCGAAGAGTTAATGAATGATTTAAATGTAATATTTTAATTTTCGTTTTGTTAAAATTATTTTGAAAATTTTTGGAAATTCTATTTTTAAATTTTAAAAATTTTGATTAAGACTAGGGGGGTAACACCTAAAGTGAGATTTTCACGCATATTGAAAAAGATGAAAATTTTTAATGAAATTCCCCCAAAATATTTTTTTTTAAACAAATGCCCGAAATTCAAAAATTCATTTAAACTCCCCCCATTTTGTTTGAACTTCACCAATCACACTTTCAAGCATGGATGAAAAAAGAAATGTTAGCTTTTAAAAACCCTTTTTTTAAGAAAAATTTTTTAAGTAATGGGTTTAAAGAAAGTTTTATTTTATTTTTTTCCCAATTTTTTTCTCGCTAAATTAAAAAAAACAAATTTTTAATAAATGAAGTTTGTTCACTCGAGATTTTTGATTCAGCATAAGGTAAAAATATGAAATGAGATTTTCATTCAAATCTGAAAAAAATAGGAAAAAATTTTAATAAAAACCCTCCCCAAAAAGTTAAAAAAAGTGCTGAAAAATTTTTAAGTTTTTTTTTTTTATTTCCCGGATTTTTGTTTAAAACTTCCCATATTTACTATCAAGTTTAAATGAATAAAAAAACTGTTATCAAAAATTTTGTTTAGAATAATTTTGCAAGTAAAAGAGCCCAAGAATAACAAGGTTAATTTTTTAATATTTTAATTTTTTTTGATTATTATTGAGATAATAGGAATTGTTGTTATTTCATTCCAAATAATTTTTTTAAGACAAAGGTAATACCAAACTAAAATGAATTTTCATGAAAACGAAAAAGGGGGGAAAAATTTTAAAAAAAAAAAAACCCCCCAAAAAAGTTTAAGAAAATGATCCAAAATATCAAGATTTAAAAAAATCTCCCCGATTTTATTTAAAATTTCACCATAAACATATCAAAACATGTTTAATATGAAAACCCTTTTTGCAAAAAACCCATTTTAAGGGAAAAATTTTTCAAGTTATGGGGTTTAAAGAATTTTTGGGTTTGATTTTTTTTTAAAAAAAACTTTTTGCCCAAACAAAAATATGAAAATTTTAAAAAATGAAACCCCGTTCACTCGGATTTTATTTTGCTTGAGGAAAAAACATCGAAAATGAAATTTCATTTTAAAACTTGGGGAAAAGTTGATAATCAAAAAAAATTTCCCTCCAAAATGTTTAAAAAAAATTTTCCCCAAAATTCAAAAATTGTTTTAGTATCTGGGTTTGTTTTAAAACTTAAACCCTTTTTAGTTTTTAAGGATGGTGAATTTTGAAAATTCATCAAAAAATTTTGTTTAGAATGGGTTTTTTCAAATAATAAGCTAAAGAATGTTTAGGTTAATTATTTTAATTTTCATTAGGTAAAATTTAAAACTTCAAATATTAGAAAAAGGGGTCTTTTTCATTCCCAAAACCGATTAAGACTGGGAAAAATTTGGGTCATGCAAATCTAAAAAAAAAAAAAGAAAATTTTTAAGTAAGATCCCCCCAAAAAAATTTTTTAAGAAAAATTTTGCTCAAATTTTTTTTAAAGATATTTTTTTTCAATGTCTTGGTTTTTTTGGTTTTTTTAAATTTTTTTTTTTTTTTTTTTTTTTATTTTTTTTAAAATTTTTTTTTTTTTAATTTTCAAAGAAGCGGGGAAATTAAAAACTATTATCAAAAAACGTTTGTGGGGTTTTAAAAATTTTTCAAATTTTAATAAACCAAAAATTTTTTGGATTTATTATTTAAAGTTCTTTCTTTTTAATTGATATAAAATTTTAATTTATTAAAATGAATTTTTTTTCACTAAAATTTTTCCGATTCAGTTTTAAAAAAATTTTAACATTTTAAAAATAAGATTTTTCTTTTTGCCAAATCTGAAAAAAAAAATTTTGGGAAAAATTTCAAAAAAAATTTTCCCACCAAAATTTTTTTAAAGGAAAAAAAAACAAAAATATCAAGTTTTTTTTTTTATATCTGGACTTTTTTTAAAATTTTCCCAACGGATATATACTGTCGGGTTTAAAGTAAAAAAAAGAAAAACTTTTAAATAAAAAAACTTTTGTTTAGAAATGTTTCTCAAGAAAAACGGGGTTTAATGATTTTTTTAAGTGAAATTTTTTTAAATTTTTTCTTTTCCGTTTTAATTATTATTAAAATTTTTGGGAATTGCATTTTTTAAATTGTAAAAATTCGTTTTAAGATAGGGAAAAACCCCCAAAAGGGTGGGGATTTTCACCCCCTTTTTCTAAAAAAATTAAAGATAAAAAATTTTTCAATAAAATTCCCCCAAAAATTTGGGAAAAACAAAAGGGTTTTGAAATATCAAGTTATTTTTTTCTCCCATTTTGTTTAGAACTTCCCCAATTATCACCTTTAAGCTTTGTTTTGGAAATTAGAAACTGTTAGCAAAAAACCTATGTTAAAAAAAATTTTTTCAAGAAATTGGGTTAATGAATTTTTTTGGAATTTGTTTTTTTTTAAATTTTTTCTCTCGAAATTTAAAATATATAAAATTTTTTAAAAAATGAAGTTTGTTCACTCGGATTCTGATTCGGAAAAAGGGAAAAAACATTTGAAATGAGATTTTCATTAAAATCTGAAAAAGTAGAAAATTTCAAAAAAAACCCCTCCAAAACTTTTAGAAAGTGCTGAAAATTTCAAGTTTTTTTTTAAATTATCTGGATTTATTTTAAAAACTTCCCCAAATATATACTATCAAGTAAGCTGAAAAAGGGAATTTGTTATAAAAAAATTTTTTTTTTTTGGAAAAATTTTCGCAAGAAAATTTGGCTAATGAATAAAAAGGGTTTTTAAATTTCTTTTTTTAAAAATTTTTTGTTGATTATTATATGAGTTTAATGGGAAAATTGTTTTTATTTCTTTTTCCAAATATTAAATTTAAAAAAAAGGAAATTACCTTCAAAAATGGGATTTTCATGAAAAGCTGAAAAGGATGAAAAATTTAAAAAAAAAAAATCCACCAAAAATGTTAAGGGAAAATGATAAAAAATATCAAGATTTTTTAAAATCCCCCGGATTTTTTTTTAAAAATTTCACCTTTAAACACTATAAAGCATGTTGAATTTTAAAAACCGTTAGCAAAAAACCCTTATATTAAGAATAATTTCTAAATTTTAAGGGGTTAATTTTTTGTTTTGATTTGTTTTTTTAAAAAATTTTTTTTCCCGAAATTCAATATATGAAATATAAATAAATGAAGGCTTTTTCATCGAGATTTTTATTCTGCTTGGGGGAAAAAACTTCGAAAATGAAAATTTTTCTTGAAATCTAAAAAAAATTTGGGATAATCAAAAAAAAAATCCATCAAAGGGTTTAAGAAAAAGCCCCCAAAAGGGTTCAAGATTGTTTTATTTTATTCAGGGGTTTTGTTTTTAAAACTTCCCAAATTATTTTTAAAGGATGCTGAATTTTAAAAATTTGTCATCAAAAACTTATTTTTTGGGGTTTTCCCCAAAGAAAATGGGGCAATGTTTGATGGGGTTTTAATTTTTTTTAAATTTTTCTTAGGTTTTTAATATTTTAAATATTAGAAATCGGAGTCTTTTTCATTCCAATTCCGTTTTAAGACTAGGGAATTTTTTTGGGAAAATGAGATTTTTTCATGCAAATCTGAAAAAGATAAGTTTACTAAAATCCCCCCAAAAATTTTTTAATTTTTTTAAAAATTTC
>NC_092293.1:7912498-7992498 GCF_036320965.1 Panulirus ornatus
CCGTCCCCTTAGTGCCTTCTACGACACGTAGGAATGCGTGGAAGTATTCTTTTTCCCCTACCCTCGGGGATAAATATGATATGTATGGCAATATATTCAGTCACTCTATATCTGACATTTTCCTGCTGGCTGGTGTCGTTAAAGTCATATGGAAATTTTACCGATTAGGGGGGGACACAGTCTCAGTTAAGTTGGTGAATGTTGGTTTTGCGGCAGGGGTGTGTGATATCTCCATGGTTGTTTAATTTGTTTATGGATGGGGCTGTTTGGGAGGTGAATGCAAGAGTTTTGGAAAGATGTGCAAGTATGCAGTCTGTTGTGGATAGGGAGCTTGGGAAGTGAGTCAATTGTTGTTCGCTGATGATACAGCACTGGTGGATGATTCGGGTGAGAAATTGCAGAAGCTGGTTACTGAGTTTCGTAAAGTGTGTGAAAGAAGAAAGCTGAAAGTAAATGTGAATAAGAGCGAGGTTATTAGGTACAGCAGGGTTGAGGGTCAAGTCAACTGGGAGGTAAGTTTGAATGGAGAAAAACTGGAGGAAGTGAAGTGTTTTAGATATCTGTGAGTGGATTTGGCAGCGGATGGAGCCATGGAAGTGGAAGTGAATCATAGGGTGGGGAAGGGGGCGAAAATTCTGGGAGCGTTGAAGAATGTGTGGAAGTCGAGAACGTTATCTTGGAAAGCAAAAATGGGTATGTTTGAAGGAATAGTGGTTCCAGCAATATCATATGGTTGGGAGGCGTGGGCTATAGATAGAGTTGTGCGGAGGAGGGTGGATGTGCTGGAAATGAGATTTTTGAGGACAATATGTGGTATGAGGTGGTTTGATCGAGTAAGTAATGAAAGGGTAAGAGAGGTGTATGGTAACAAAATGAGTGTGGTTCAGAGTGCAGAAGGGGGTGTTTTGAAATGGTTTGGCCACATGAAGAGAATGAGTGAGGAAAGTTTGACAAAGAGGATATATGCGTCAGAGGTAGAGGGAACGAGGAGTAGTGGGAGACCAAATTGGAGGTGGAAAGATGGAGTGAAAAGATTTTGTGTGATCGGGGCCTGAACATGGTGGATGATGAAAGGTGTGCAAGGAATAGAATGAATTGGAACGATGTGGTGTACCAGGGTCGAAGTGCTGTCAGTGGATTGAACCAGGGCATGTGAAGCGTCTGGGGTAAACCATGGAAAGTTTTACGGGGCTTGGATGTGAAAAGGGAGCTGTGATTTCGGTGCATTATCCATGACAGCTAGAGACTGAGTGTGAACGAATGTGGCCTTTGTTGTCTTTTCCTAGTGCTACCTTGCGCACATGGGGGAGCAGGGGGTTGTCATTTCATGTGTGGCGGAGTGGCGACGGAAGTTAACAAGGGCAGACAGTACGAATTATGTACATGTGTGTGTATATATATATATATATATATATATATATATATATATATATATATATATATATATATATATATATATACATATATATCCCTGGGGATAGGGGAGAAAGAATACTTCCCACGTATTCCCTGCGTGTCGTAAAAGTCGACTAAAAGGGAAGGGAGCGGGGGGCTGGAAATCCTCCTCTCTCTTTTCTTTTTTTTTTTTTTCCAAAAGATGGAACAGAGAAGAGGGCCAGGTGAGGATATTCCCTTAAAGGCCCAGTCCTCTGTTCTTAACGCTACCTCGCTATCGCGGGAAATGGCGAATAGCATGAAAAAAAAAAAAAATATATATATATATATATATATATATATATATATATATATATATATATATATATATATATATATATATATATATATATATATATTTATATATATATATATATATATATATATATATATATATATATATATATATATATATATATATATATATATATGTATTATTGACTGGTTGGTAAGGTTATTTAATGTATGTATAACTCATGGTGAGGTGCCTGAGGATTGGCGGAATGCGTGCATAGTGCCATTGTACAAAGGCAAAGGGGATAAGAGTGACTGCTCAAATTACAGAGGTATAAGTTTGTTGAGTATTCCTGGTAAATTATATGGGAGGGTATTGATTGAAAGGGTGAAGGCATGTACAGAGCATCAGATTGGGGAAGAGCAGTGTGGTTTCAGAAGTGGTAGAGGATGTGTGGATCAGGTGTTTGCTTTGAAGAATTTATGTGAGAAATACTTAGAAAAGCAAATGGATTTGTATGTAGCATTTATGGATCTGGAGAAGGCATATGATAGAGTTGATAGAGATGCTCTGTGGAAGGTATTAAGAATATATGGTGTGGGAGGCAAGTTGTTAGAAGCAGTGAAAAGTTTTTATCGAGGATGTAAGGCATGTGTACGTGTAGGAAGAGAGGAAAGTGATTGGTTCTCAGTGAATGTAGGTTTGCGGCAGGGGTGTGATGTCTCCATGGTTGTTTAATTTGTTTATGGAGTTTTTGGAACCACTATTCCTTCAAAAAACCCATTTTTGCTTTCCGAAATAATGTTCTCGGCTTCCAAACATTCTTCAAGGCTCACAGAATTTTCGCCCCTTCCCCCCACCCTATGATTAACTTCTGCTTCCATTGTTCCATCCGCTGCCAGATCCCCTCCCAGATATCTAAAACACTTCACTTCCTCCAGTTTTTCTCCATTCTAACTTACCTCCCAGTTGACTTGTCCTTCAACCCTAATGTACCTAATAACCTTGCTCTTATTCACATTTACTCTCAACTTTCTTCTTTCACACATTTTAACAAACTCAGTCATCAGCTTCTACAGTTTCTCACATGAATCAGCCAACAGCGCTGTATCATCAGCGAACAACAACTGACTCACTTCCCAAGCTCTCTCATCCACAACAGACTGCATACTTGCCCCTCTTTCCAAAACTCTTGCATTCACCTCCCTAACAACCCCATCCATAAACAAATTAAACAACCATGGAGACATCACACACCCCCTGCCGCAAACCTACATTCACTGAGAACCAATCACTTTCCTCTCTTCCTACACGTACACATGCCTTACATCCTCGATAAAAACTTTTCACTGCTTCTAACAACTTGCCTCCCACACCATATATTCTTCATACATTCCACAGAGCATCTCTATCAACTCTATCATATGCCTACTCCAGATCCATAAATACTACATACAAATCCATTTGCTTTTCTAAATATTTCTCACATATTTTCTTCAAAGCAAACACCTGATCCACACATCCTCTGCTACTTCTGAAACCACACTGCTCTTCACCAATCTGATGCTCTGTACATGCCTTCACCCTCTCAATCAATACCCTCCCATATAATTTACCAGGAATACTCAACAAACTTATACCTCTGTAATTTGAGCACTCACCTTTGTCCCCTTTGCCTTTGTACAATGGCACTATGCAAGCATTTCGCCAATCCTCACGCACCTCACCATGAATCATACATATATTAAATAACCTTCCCAACCAGTCAACAATACAGTCACCCTCTTTTTTAATAAATTCCACTGCAATGCCATTCAAACCCGCTGCCTTGCCGGCTTTCATCTTCCGGAAAGCTTTTACTACCTCTTCTCTGTTTACCAAGTCATTCTCCCTAACCCTCTCACTTTGCACACCACCTCGACCAAAACACCCTATATCTGCCACTCTATCATCATACACATTCAACAAACCTTCAAAATACTCACTCCATCTCCTCACATCACCACTGCTTGTTATCACCTCCCCATTAGACCCTTTCACTCAAGTTCCCATTTGTTCCCTTGTCTTACGCACTTTATTTACCTCCTTCCAAAACATCTTTTTATTCTCCCTAAAATTTAATGATACTCTCTCACCCCAACTCTCATTTGCCTTCTTTTTCACCTCTTGCACCTTTCTCTTGACCTCCTGCCTCTTTCTTTTATACATCTCCCACTCATTTGCATTATTTCCCTGCAAAGATCGTACAAATGCCTCTCTCTTCTCTTTCACTGATAATCTTACTTATTCATCCCACCACTCACTACCCTTTTTAATCTGCCCACCTCCCACGCTTCTCATGCCACAAGAATCTTTTGCACAAGCCATCACTGCTTTCCTAAATACATCCCATTCCTCCCCCACTCCCCTTACGTCCTTTGTTCTCACCTTTTTCCATTCTGTACTCAGTCTCTCCTGGTACTTCCTCACACAAGTCTGCTTCCCAAGCTCACTTACTCTCACCACTCTCTTCACCCCAACATTCTCTCGTCTTTTCTGAAAACCTCTACAAATCTTCACCTTTGCCTCCACAAGATAATGATAAGGCATCCCTCCACTTGCACCTCTCAGCACATTAACATCCAAAAGTCTCTCTTTCGCGCGCCTTTTAATCAACGTGCAATCCAATAACGCTCTCTGGCCATCACTCCTACTTACATACGTATACTTATGTATATTTCTCTTTTTAAACCAGGTATTCCCAATCACCAGTTCCTTTTCAGCACATAAATCTACAAGCTCTTCACCATTTCCATTTACAACACTGAACACCCCATGTATACCAATTATTCCCTCAACTGCCACATTACTCACCTTTTCATTCAAATCACCTATCACTATAAAACGGTCTTGTGCATCAAAACCACTAACACAGTCACTCAGCTGCTCCCAAAACACTTGCCTCTCATGCTCTTTCTTCTCATGTCCAGGTGCATATGCACCAATAATCACCCATCTCTCTCCAACAACTTTCAGTTTTACCCATATCAATCTAGAGTTTACTTTCTTACACTCTATCACATACTCCCACCATTCCTGTTTCAGGAGTAGTGATATATATATATATATATATATATATATATATATATATATATATATATATATATATATATATATATATATATATATATATATATATATATATATATATATATATATATATATATATATGTATATATATATATATATATATATATATATATATATATATATATATATATATATATATGTATATACATATATATATATATATATATATATATATATATATATATATATATATATATATATATATATATATATATATATTTTTTTTTTTTTTTTATTTTGCTTTGTCGCTGTGTCCCGCGTTTGCGAGGTAGCGCAAGGAAACAGACGAAAGAAATGGCCCAACCCACCCCCATACACATGTATATACATACGTCCACACACGCAAAATACACATACCTACACAGCTTTCCATGGAGACTTGTGTGAGGAAGTACCAGGAGAGACTGAGTACAGAATGGAAAAAGGTGAGAACAATGGAAGTAAGGGGAGTGGGAGAGGAATGGGATGTATTTAGGGAATCAGTGATGGATTGCGCAAAAGATGCTTGTGGGTGAGAAGAGTGGGAGGTGGGTTGATTATAAAGGGTAGTGAGTGGTGGGATGAAGAAGTAAGACTATTAGTGAAAGAGAAGAGAGAGGCATTTGGACGATTTTTGCAGGGAAAAAATGCAGTTGAGTGGTAGATGTATAAAAGAAAGAAACAGGAGGTCAAGAGAAAGGTGCAAGAGGTCAAAAAGAGGGCAAATGAGAGTTGGGGTGAGAGAGTATCAGTAAATTTTAGGGAGAATAAAAAGATGTTCTGGAAGGAGGTAAATAAAGTGCGTAAGACAAGGGAGCAAATGGGAACTTCAGTGAAGGGCGCAAATGGGGAGGTGATAACAAGTAGTGGTGATGTGAGAAGGAGATGGAGTGAGTATTTTGAAGGTTTGTTGAATGTGTTTGATGATAGAGTGGCAGATATAGGGTGTTTTGGTCGAGGTGGTGTGCAAAGTGAGAGGGTTAGGGAAAATGATTTGGTAAACAGAGAAGAGGTAGTAAAAGCTTTGCGGAAGATGAAAGCCGGCAAGGCAGTAGGTTTGGATGGTATTGCAGTGGAATTTATTAAAAATGGGGGTGACTGTATTATTGACTGGTTGGTAAGGTCATTTAATGTATGTATGACTCATGGTGAGGTGCCTGAGGATTGGTGGAATGCGTGCATAGTGCCATTGTGCAAAGGCAAAAGGGATAAGAGTGAGTGCTCAAATTACAGAGGTATAAGTTTGTTGAGTATTCCTGGTAAATTATATGGGAGGGTATTGATTGAGAGGGTGAAGGAATGTACAGAACATCAGATTGGGGAAGAGCAGTGTGGTTTCAGAAGTGGTAGAGGATGTGTGGATCAGGTGTTTGCTTTGAAGAATGTATGTGAGAAATACTTAGAAAAGCATTTATGGATCTGGAGAAGGCATATGATAGAGTTGATAGAGATGCTCTGTGGAAGGTATTACGAATATATGGTGTGAGAGGCAAGTTATTAGAAGCAGTGAAAAGTTTTTTCGAGGATGTAAGGCATGTGTACGTGTAGGAAGAGAGGAAAGTGATTGGTTCTCAGTGAATGTAGGTTTGCGGCAGGGGTGTGTGATGTCTCCACGGTCGTTTAATTTGTTTATGGATGGGGTTGTTAGGGAGGTGAATGCAAGAGTTTTGGAAAGAGGGGCAAGTATGAAGTCTGTTGGGGATGAGAGAGCTTGGGAAGTGAGTCAGTTGTTGTTCGCTGATGATACAGCGCTGGTGGCTGATTCATGTGAGAAACTGCAGAAGCTGGTGACTGAGTTTGGTAAAGTGTGTGAAAGAAGAAAGTTAATAGTAAATGTGAATAAGAGCAAGGTAATTAGGTACAGTAGGGTTGAGGGTCAAGTCAATTGGGAGGTAAGTTTGAATGGAAAAAAACTGGAGGAAGTAAAGTGTTTTAGATATCTGGGAGTGGATCTGGCAGCGGATGGAACCATGGAAGCGAAAGTGGATCATAGGGTGGGGGAGGGGGCGAAAATCCTGGGAGCCTTGAAGAATGTGTGGAAGTCGAGAACATTATCTCGGAAAGCAAAAATGGGCATGTTTGAAGGAATAGTGGTTCCAACAATGTTGTATGGTTGCGAGGCGTGGGATATGGATAGAGTTGTGCGCAGGAGGATGGATGTTCTGGAAATGAGATGTTTGAGGACAATGTGTGGTGTGAGGTGGTTTGATCGAGTAAGTAACGTAAGGGTAAGAGAGATGTGTGGAAATAAAAAGAGCGTGGTTGAGAGAGCAGAAGAGGGTGTTTTGAAATGGTTTGGGCATATGGAGAGAATGAGTGAGGAAAGATTGACCATGAGGATATATGAGTCGGAGGTGGAGGGAACGAGGAGAAGTGGGAGACCAAATTGGAGGTGGAAAGATGGAGTGAAAAAGATTTTGTGTGATCGGGGCCTTAACATGCAGGAGGGTGAAGGGAGGGCAAAGAATAGAGTGAATTGGATCGATGTGGTATACCGGGGTTGACGTGCTGTCAGTGGATTGAGTCAGGGCATGTGAAGCGTCTGGGGTAAACCATGGAAAGCTGTGTAGGTAGGTATATTTGCGTGTGTGGACGTATGTATATACATGTGTATGGGGGTGGGTTGGGCCATTTCGTTCGTCTGTTTCCTTGCGATACCTCGCAAACGCGGGAGACAGCAACAAAGCAAAAAAAAAAAAAGAAAAAAAGAAATATATATATATATATATATATATATATATATATATATATATATATATATATATATATATATATATATATATATATATATATATGTATATAATCCTCCCCTCTCGTTTTTTTTTTTTTTTTCCAAAAGAAGGAACAGAGGAGAGGTCCAGGTGAGGATATTCCCTCAAAGGCCCAGTCCTCTGTTCTTAACGCTACCTCGCTATCGCGGGAAATAGCGAATAGTATGAAAAAAAAAAATATATATATATATATAAATATATATGAGTCCACGGGGAAAAGCAACATGATAAGCTCCCATGTGCACTTTTGTGAAACAATCACATCATCACATATTACAATTATACAACAAAGAGGGTAATGTCGGACTATGAAAGAGAAATTATTATGAAAAAATTGTTGATTGAAGGTAGCTAATCAGATATTCATTTGACATAAGTATCGGTTGTCAGTTTACACTTGGTATTTTGCGTCTCCTTGCCATCACAAAATGTCCACAAGCCAAATGTGATCATATATTCTTCTTGGGTCTCGCGGGTGAGGCCTCGTCCCCTAGCCACTACACCACACAACACTGATTTATGATCTAGTTGCCATTTTCATTGTTCTGGAGAAGGTCGACATGTACTAGTAATTTAATAAGATATATTAATTCTTATTCAATATGTAATGAAATTATAACTAATCACCCCCCCCCCCCTTTCCCTGCCACTCGTCAAATAATCCAGAATCATAGTGGTAATATTTAAAACAAAATTGTTTTCAATCTGTACCTGAAAATTGTCTGAGAATGCACCGAGACAACCTCTCTCAGAAAAGACATCTTTGCTTTTACTGCCGCACACTTTAAAAATCCTCCATTATATGTCAGGAAGAGTTTAAATTCTTGCTCGCTCTTTTGGCTTATCACTAGAACAGCATCTCCATGAATACAGATAAATATCCATTTACGCCTTTTTGGTATAGCGATGGCCTGAAGTTGGAGGCTAAAACAAGATATTCATAAGCCGGTGGCTTAAATTCAGCCCAACGGTTGGTTGGTTGTCTGGACTTTAGGTATATCAACTGTGAAGGTCATTAAGGTCTATCAAGTGCCAGGGCCATTAAGGTCATCAACGCAAGTTGCATCCACCACCCAAAACAACTTTACCATCTTCTTCAGGTGTTAAAGATAATTCTAAGACCACATACTTACTACTATGTATGTAGCAAATGTACAACGGATGTATTTATATCACTGAAATGGTTAGTTAACACTGCCATATGTTTGATGGCTCCAAAGTAAGTTTTCTGTCATACCAAAATATTAATGATACTATCCGTTTGCTTACGTTGTGTTTTAAATTGCAGTAACTTCTGTAATACACGCACAAGTAAATTTCTGTACTTTCTAGAAAGATTCAGTACCACACAGAAGTCCATCAGAATAACCTAATACCACACAGAAGTCCATCAGATTAACCTAATACCACACACAAGTCCATCAGAATAACCTAATACCACACAGAAGTCCATCAGAATAACCTAATACCACACAGAAGTCCATCAGAATAACCTAATACCACGCACAAGTCCATCAGAATAACCTAATACCACACAGAAGTCCATCAGAATAACCTAATACCACGAACAAGTCCATCAGAATAACCTAATACCACGCACAAGTCCATCAGAATAACCTAATACCACGCACAAGTCCATCAGAATAACCTAATACCACACACAAGTCCATCAGAATAACCTAATACCACACACAAGTCCATCAGAATAACCTAATACCACACACAAGTCCATCAGAATAACCTAATACCACGCACAAGTCCATCAGAATAACCTAATACCACGCACAAGTCCATCAGATTAACCTAATACCACGCACAAGTCCATCAGAATAACCTAATACCACACACAAGTCCATCAGAATAACCTAATACCACGCACAAGTCCATCAGAATAACCTAATACCACGCACAAGTCCATCAGAATAACCTAATACCACACACAAGTCCATCAGAATAACCTAATACCACGCACAAGTCCATCAGAATAACCTAATACCACGCACAAGTCCATCAAAATAAACTAATACCACGCACAAGTCCATCAGAATAACCTAATACCACACACAAGTCCATCAGAATAACCTAATACCACACACAAGTCCATCAGAATAACCTAATACCACACAGAAGTCCATCAGAATAACCTAATACCACACACAAGTCCATCAGAATAACCTAATACCACACAGAAGTCCATCAGAATAACCTAATACCACACAGAAGTCCATCAGAATAACCTAATACCACACAGAAGTCCATCAGAATAACCTAATACCACACAGAAGTCCATCAGAATAACCTAATACCACGCACAAGTCCATCAGAATAACCTAATACCACACACAAGTCCATCAGAATAACCTAATACCACACAGAAGTCCATCAGAATAACCTAATACCACACAGAAGTCCATCAGAATAACCTAATACCACACACAAGTCCATCAGAATAACCTAATACCACACAGAAGTCCATCAGAATAACCTAATACCACACACAAGTCCATCAGAATAACCTAATACCACACACAAGTCCATCAGAATAACCTAATACCACACAGAAGTCCATCAGAATAACCTAATACCACACAGAAGTCCATCAGAATAACCTAATACCACACAGAAGTCCATCAAAATAAAGGAAAAAGGAATGTAAACAAATAACTCGAAGTAGTATATGTAAAGCTTCTTTGGAGGAAATTATTGGAACATTATGACCGTAGTTTGTAATTTCTAATTAACTTTTACATAATACAAAGATTTCATTGCCTCGGCGTAACCGGTGTCAAGCGAAATAAGTGACCTTCCGTAATGCATCAATATCTAGGGGGATTAATTGCAAAATGTACGAGCGTGCGAAATACATGACCATAAACATATATCTAATTGTTGCACGCTTAATGAGGACTTAAACTGTAAAATAGTAATGGCAGATAATGAAATTGTCATTATTGATGTCAATAATGTCAAATATACCAGTACCATTAAAAGTGTTTATGTGATCAGAAAAGCCAATTATTAATTCAAGTACTATAAAACATGAAATATTAGTGCAAAAATAAAAAAGAAAGAGAAATACAAATCTCACCTAACCTCACCCTGTAGCATAAATGTACGGCAGAAAAATACCAACATTAAATTGGTCTGCTACTGGGGATCGCATGGAATGGCGGTGGCAAAGAGGGAAGGGATATTAGATCACAACAAGAGAAGTTGGTAGCACCTGCTTTGTGGATGTAGTTCCACTAACTCAACACATCAAACATTCTCAAACACTTTTCCCCATATAAATCTCCATAACTCTTATTCAATATTCGTAGCAAAACTCTTGGAAGACACAACACGAAAGCAGAGATAAAGCTGAGTAAATTGTAATCAATATAACACAAGAGACAACACGGAAGCAGAGATAAAGCAGAGTAAATTATAATCAATATAACACAAGAGACAACACGGAAGCAGAGATAAAGCAGAGTAAATTATAATCAATATAACACAAGAGTGTTTGGTGGATGAACACGTCCACAGCAGCAATCTGAAGTGTGTGAGTCACTGGCTCTACATTATACAGCCTTTACAAATGTCATTGTGGCTCAACGCCATCAACAGTCTATATTATGAGCATCCTGAAAGATCCCACACAAACAAATTTCGAAAAACAAACGCTAAACTTTTCACATTCAATATCGACGCTAAGTCCACTAAAGCAGGTGATAGCCTTGTTAAATAGTATATGACTTGCTAGTCAATGTGCACCCCTTACAGACAGCCCGTACCTATGTACACCTGTCTTGTCGTCTTTTACGTTGCAAGATATTACAGTCGACATGAACCACAGACATGAAGCTGCAAATCATCTCATATTTCTTTTAAATTACAACATTTTCTCAAATGAAAACTGATAACATGACTCCAAGGTAGGGATATGGACTATTGCCTACTGCCACAACACTGGACAATTGATCAGGGGCAAAATGAGATATATCATATATGTGTTTTAGAGTAAATATTTTGACGTCCGTTATTGGGATGAAATAACTTATGTCAAGTTTAGGCCAACCATAGTAACCACGTTTAGTTATAATATTAGACCAATCTAATTTAAGAGCACGAAATGATTATTCATTGACCACTGTATTATCTATCATTCATTGACCTCTGTATTATCTATTATTCATTGACCACTGTATTGTCTATTATTCATTGACCACTGTATTATCTATTATTCATTGACCACGGTATTACCTATTATTCATTGACCACTGTATTATCTATAATTCATTGACCACTGTATTATCTATTATTCATTGACCACTGTATTATCTAACATTCATTGATCACTGTATCATCTATCATTCATTGACCACTGTATTATCTATTATTCATTGACCACTGTATTATCTATTATTTATTGACCACTGTATTATCTATTATTCATTGACCACTGTATTATCTATTATTCATTGACCACTGTATTATCTATTATTCATTGACCACTGTATTATCTATTATTCATTGACCACTGTATTATCTATTATTCATTGACCACTGTATTATCTATTATTCATTGACCACTGTATAAGTCAGGCAGGAGAGGAGAGAGGGGCTTGAGACGAGAGTCAGGCAGGAGAGGAGAGGTACCACGTCAGTCTCTCGTTCCCTTACACAAGTCATCAAGTCCAGTCTCTCCTTTAACACTCCAAACCTCCAGCCTGACCCAACAACATTGTGGTCTGCATGATGGAAACACACATGAAATATTCACAAGAATTTCCTCCTCTACATTTGCCTCCAGAACTTTCTTTTACGCTTGTAGGTCCAAAAGTTTACGCCAGGACACCATTGAGATCACCAGCCGGTCAAATGTATACTTCAAACACATAATGACAAAGGAAACATAATTATGGTTACGTACATAAGTGCACGTATAACGTTAATGGTCAGGTCAAAGGTCAGGCCATCATAATACATGAAGGTTGCGCCGTCGTGTTCAGCCACAAAGATCTTTCAGAGCTTCATGCCTGAGTACGATATGACATTACCAGCTTCCAATATTATACTACCTTTCCCGCCACACCACACAACAGCCTCACCTTAATGTCATGCAACATCAACATTTATATTTGGTCTCTGACGACAACCCCCCACCACCAGCAGACCCATGCAGGCCCCCATGTCACTTACGTCACTACAGTTTCCAGGCACCAAGGGTGAAAGAGACTGGTGTAGGGGTTAGGTTGGGTGACCAAAGGGTATCAGCATTGGCGTTTGCCGATGATTTGGTCCTTGTGGCGCAGACGCCCACTGGCCTGCAGCAAGCAATGAACGTGATGGCTGAGACCCTCGCGGGGGGTGGCCTTCATGTTAAGCCAGGGAAATGTCGTACCCTCAGCATGGAGGTCGACGGCAAACGCAAGACTTGGTACGTCAATAACAATAGGACATTCCAAGTTTTGGGCAGTGCTGTCGGCTCCATGACTGCCGAGGACGAATATAAGTACCTCGGCGTTCTTGTCGGAGCTGAGGGGCGGCGAAAGTCCTACGGTGCCCTGTTAGAAGAGGGGCTCAATAACATCACTAGAGCCCCTCTAAAACCTTAACAGCGGATTGCGTTGCTTGTGAGACATCTGGTGCCCAAGCTCATGCATCGACTGGTGTTGGGGGAAGTTTATAAGACACAGTTAGCACGCATGGACAGGCAAGTGCGAGTGGCAGTTCGCCGCTGGCTGCGCCTAGCCCATGACGCGCCCTGTGCATACTTTCACTCGGCAGCTGGAGATGGTGGGCTGGGTATACCGGACTTTGTCTCAACCGTCCGACTGAATAAACAAGCGCGGTTCGAGAAATTACTCACCCCGACCGACCCGGTGATTCATGCGGCTGTCCGGGAGCCTGCGGTGTTGAGCAAGCTGCAACGCTGGACCGGACCCGCATGCATTGCTGGTCGGCAGGCGGGTAATAAACCCGAACGCCAACACGTATGGAGGGCCAATCTGGTCAGCACCGTTGACGGAGCGGGTCTCGCTCCATCTGCTGCCGTGCCTCAGGTTAGCAGATGGGTAAATAGCGGGAACCGGTCCTGTCCGGTTCTGATTACGTGAAAGCCGTCCAAGTGAGGGTAGGCGCTTTACCCACCCCTGCTAGGGCGTCCAGAGGCCGGCCCGAGATCAACGGCCTCTGCGACACCTGTCAGAAGCCGGGTACACTCGGGCACATCGCACAGATGTGCACCCGTACTCATGGCGGGAGGGTAAAAAGGCACGATAACATCAGTGCCTATTTGGCCGGACGATTGAGGCAGAGGGGTTACGGGGTGTTCTGCGAGCCGCGCTTTCCAGTTGTGGGGTCCTTTCGGAAGCCGGACATCGTGGCTTCCAAAGGTACAGAGGCCTATTTGGTAGATAATCAGGTCTCTGGAGTCCATTTCGCGCTTTCGGCTGCACACCAGTATAAGTGCAGCTACTACGGCACCCCGGAAGTCCTACAAGGCCTACGGGACTTTACCGGTAAAGTCACCGTGCATATAACATCTGCCACATTAAACTGGCGTGGCGCATGGTGCCAAGAAAGTGCGAGTGCTCTCACTGGGCTAGGGCTGACATACCAGGACCTTGAGGTGTGCAGTGTCAAAGCCCTAACCTGGACCCACTCCCTTTACAGGATGTGGTACAAGAGCACAGGTTAGCAATCGGGCCTGCCTTGTCCATCTGGTGTCGGCCACCGGGCAGGCGAAGGTCATCTCCCCCTTTGTTGACTTGGGGTGTGCAGGATTAGGCTGTTCTCCCGTAGTTCCAAGGGCAGGTACCAGTTCCTGAGGTCGGGTTGTCGGGCGGGCGGTGGACGCCTTGGCAGGGTTGACCATTGCTCCCGTCTGACAGGCCGCACTGGAAGGTTGAGCGGTGCTGGGAGGTCGGTGTGTCTTTATGTCGGTAAGGTATATCAAACCATCGTCTTACTGCCACCTCTTAACTTACTCCTACCTATGCTATCAGCAGTCTGATCTGAAAATCTTCCTCTTATTGTGTCCATACAGTCTTCCTTCAATCAAACACTTCTTTCACTATCTACATGTAGATTGGTCGCTTACCGACAACTACTCCCTTTTTTGTAGATTCACAAAAAAGAAAAGCACAGTTAGAAAGTAGTTAGATCTTCTTGCACGTCCCAATCACTAATTGGGAATCTATGAAGACTGGCATTTTAGTGGCTGTTAATTACCACTCCTCTGACTCAGGCAGCTTTCTTACCTTCCTGTCTCACCCAGACGTTGTCTGCTGCCTCTCACTCCACAAACATACAACCTCTCCTTCCCAAACATAACACATCACAACACCTTGTTTATTAATGCGAGTTACACCTTACATTATTACCTGCGAACACAAAATATTTATTCTCATTAATTACATATTCATATTGTCAGAGAGAATAATATAATGAGTTGTCGACTAGAGAGAGGATGAAACAGGAGCAAAATTCTATGAATTATTAGATTTATTGATTATATAATGATCGTTGAGCCAGAATCCATAATCATATATATGTATTTACAACTGAGGAAAATACTTTTGTTGTTAGATTCGTCAAGTGTCATGCTGAAATGTAGTTTTGTCTCATTGTTAGGTTGAGCAGCAGGTCTGTGCTTCACGGGTCTATGGTGTCGTTGTTAGGTTGAGCAGCAGGTCTGTGCTTCACGGGTCTATGGTGTCGTTGTTAGATTGAGCAGCAGGTCTCTGCTTCACGGGTCTATGGTGTCGTTGTTAGGTTGAGCAGCAGGTCTCTGCTTCACGGGTCTATGGTGTCGTTGTTAGGTTGAGCAGCAGGTCTCTGCTTCACGGGTCTATGGTGTCGTTGTTAGCCTCTCTAGGTGTATGTACTGGTCCTCACCTCAACCCGACCCTGTATCTGATCTTGTCTAACAGGTAGTTTGTTATTGAGAGATTGGCCATGTTCCTACCTGGCACGGGACCTTATCATACGACGGTTCGCTGTGTACAACATCAGGGATGTGTGTATCGTTGGATTCATTGGTTATTAACTGGTAAAGATCATTAAACCAGTATCTCTACCATACGACAAGCCATTCACATTACAATATTTACTACATGATAACAGGAATGTACATATGTTGATAGATGTTGATGGTTATGAGTAGCAAAGGTCATAAAGCCTGAAGCCATACCATACGTCAAACATTGAAAGTACATTAAATGTATAACAAGATGTATATAATGATGGTGGATACAGTGACAATGTACAGTTAAAGGTCATTGAGCCACAATAATGAAATAAACACTAAATACCTAAAAGCTAATGATAACTGGACACAAAAGCTGTGAATGTCTGTCTTGATTATTGATGGTTGGGGGAGGAGATGCTTATGGCAGTTGAAGGATTTTAAAATAGTTTGTTGTGTGGTGAGGAAGAGAAGGATAGGAGGAGGGTAATAGATCCTGGGTGGGGTCAACCCTGGTGCTTCATTGTCAATCAAGCAAAATAAGTAAGATAATTATCGAGGAAAGATAGATTTTTATGTGTTGATTTTAACGATCAGTGACCTATGAGTAAGGTCATAAGTTTTGCTTGATTTAGAAAAGGTATAAACCGTCATGACATTAATTATTTCTTGATACTGATAACTTAACAAAACAAATCTGTTGCATTTGGACATCAATGATAAGGATATTTCAGTGTGTTTATGTTAATCTTTACTACTCGCAGCTCAATGAAATTCATTTAATCAAGGGCATGAATTTCAGGATGAGTAATGCAATCTATTGGTCACTGATGCAAGTAATACAAAATGATTTTCAAACTTCAAAGGATTATAAGAACGTATGCAAAGTGAAATTATGGATTCTGATCTCCATGATTTATTGTTGATAAAATTTGTAAACAATTCACTTTCTTGTCCACATAATAAGTTTATGATGCGCTCGTTGTCTGTCTTGGAAAATCACATGTTTACCAAATGGCGTCCTAGCTACGTCTTTTCGTTGTATATCAAGTGACTGTTATATTTCTCTCTTGTGTCTCTCCTGATGATGTGATTATTACACGAAAGTGCACCTGGGAATTTATCGTGTTTCATTTTCCCCGTGGACTCATAGGGATATATATATATATATATATATATATATATATATATATATATATATATATATATATATATATATATATACATATATATATATATATATATATATATATATATATATATATATATATATATATATATATATATATTCCCTGGGGATAGGGGAGAAAGAATACTTCCCACGTATTCCCTGCGTTTCGTAGAAGGCGACTAAAAGGGGAGGGAGCGGGTGGCTGGAAATCCTCCCCTCTCGTTTTTTTTTTAATTTTCCAAACGAAGGAACAGAGAAGGGGGCCAGGTGAGGATATTCCCTCTAAGGCCCAGTTCTCTGTTCTTAACGCTACCTCGCTAACGCGGGAAATGGCGAATAGTATAAAAAAAGAAAAAAAAAATATATATATATATATATATATATATATATATATATATATATATATATTTCTTTTTTTTTCATAATATTCGCCATTTCCCGCAATAGCGAGGCAGCGTCAAGAACAGAGGACTGGGCCTTTGAGGGAATATCCTCACCTGGCCTCCTTCTCTGTCCCTTCTTTTGGAAACTTAAAAAAAAAAAAAAGCGAGAGGGGAGGATTTCCAGCCCCCCGCTCCCTTCCCTTTTAGTCGCCTTCTACGACACGCAGGGAATACGTGGGAAGTATTCTTTCTCCCCTATCCCCAGGGATAATATATATATATATATGTATATATATATATATATATATATATATATATATATATATATATATATATATATATATATATATATATATATATATATATATATATATATATTGGAAAGGATCACAATTTTGCGCGTGATCAAAATGGCTAGGACGCCATTTGGTAAACATGTTTACCAAATGGCGTCCTAGCTTCGTCTCTTCGTTGTATATCAACTGACTGTTATATTTCTTTCTTGTGTCTCCCCTGATGATGTGATTATTACACGAAATTGCACTTGGGAATTTTTCGTGTTTCATTTTCACCGTGGATTCATAAGAATACATATATATATATATATATATATATATATATATATATATATATATATATATATATATATATATATATATATATATATATATATATATGTATGTATATATATATATATATATATATATATATATATATATATATATATATATATATATATATATATATATATATATATTTTTTTTTTTTATACTATTCGCCATTTCCCGCGATAGCGAGGTAGCGTTAAGAACAGAGGACTGGGCCTTTGAGGGAATATCCTCACCTGGCCCCCTTCTCTGTTCCTTCTTTTGGAAAATTAAAAAAAAACGAGAGGGGAGGATTTCCAGCCCCCTGCTCCCTTCCCTTTTAGTCGCCTTCTACGACACGCAGGGAATACGTGGGAAGTATTCTTTCTCCCCTATCCCCAGGGATAATATATATATATATATATATATATATATATATATATATATATATATATATATATATATATATATATATATATATATATATATATATATATTATACTACATTGCTATCTCCCGCGTTAGCGAGGTAGCGCAAGTAAACAGACGAAAGAATGGCCCCACATGCACATGTATATACATAAACGCCCACACACGCACGTGTACATACCTATACATTTCAACGTATATATATACATACATGCACAGACATACATATATGCACATGTACATATTTATACATGCTGTTTTCATCTATTCCATCGCCATCCCGCCACACATGAAATGACAATTCCCTCACCCCGCGTGCGCGCAAGGTAGCCCTGGGAAAAGACAACAAAGGCCAAATTCGTTCACACTTAGTCTCTAGCTGTCATGTATGATGCACCGAAACTACAGCTCTCACAGGCCCCACAAAACTTTCCATGGTCTACCCCAGACGCTTCGCATGCCATGGTTCAATCCATTGACAGCACGTCGACCCCGGTGTACTACATGGTTCCAATTCACTCTATTCCTTGCACGCCTTTCACCCTCCTGCATGTTCATGCCTCGATCACTCAAAATCTTTTTCACTCCATCTTTCTACCTCCAATTTGGTCTCCCACTTCTCGTTTCCTCCACCTCTGATACATATATTCTCTTTGATATTGATTTTGATGAATTTTGAGAAGTTTATGAAAACCAGACTTTACCAACAAGTCCAACAATTTACCGATCGCTTTCAGTTCGCTTATACGAGAAATCGAGGTGTAGAGGATGTAACTCTGTGCTTTATTGATTATGTTCTCGAGCATATGAACAGATCTAATATTACCGATATACAACATTTTGTAGATTTTTCTAGTACTTTCAACACCATTCAGCATCATATAATGATGCATAAACTTAATAACATGAATGTCAATTCTAACTAAATTCTCTGGAATAATGTTTTCCTCACAGGAAGGCCTCAATATGTTCAATTTCTTACATGAAAAATTGGATATCATGATAACAAATACAAGTGGAGCCCGGAGGTGGATGGTGTGGTCAGCCAGTATACTAGTGAGTGTTGGTGTCATGTTGGCCAGGTGGAGCACAGAGGTGGATGGTGTGGTCAGCCAGTATACTAGTGAGTGTTGGTGTCATGTTGGCCAGGTGGAGCACAGAGGTGGATGGTGTGGTCAGCCAGTATACTAGTGAGTGTTGGTGTCATGTTGCCAAGTTATGTATGCAGATGATGCCGTTCTCCTAAGTCAATGTACAAATGATGATGACGTGTATCCGGAAGTTGAACATTTTACGTTATGATGTAATGATAATGACCTTGAACTCAATGTTCAGAAAACAAAACAAATGATTGTAAATCACATTAGCTTACCAGTGGCTCAGGTACATTTATATGTTAGTGGTGAACTTGTAGAATCTGTGAAGGAATGTAATTACTTGATAATGACTTTTCTTTCAATAGAAATATGGAGGCACTGTACAAAAACGTAATTTCTAGAATGTATTTTGTTAGGAATCTTAGCAACCTTAAAATTAACACTAAAACTATAGATTTATTTTATACAGCTTTTATACAGTCAGTAATCTCATTATCATTCACATGTTGGTAGGCAAACTGGAATTCAGATCAAAACATAAATAGACAAAAGTTATCAAGAACTGCATTAAATTAGGAATACCAGTTCACTACTAGAAATATACACAAAATGTTAATGAGGTAATAAATTACCTACGATGAAAAGATATTGTGTTTAGCATTATGAAGAGCAAGGAAGAAAATAGACCCAGATGAGCCAGTGTCCGGGCTCGGCCACTCCTCCATATTGTTTCCCCGGTAGCCACTTGGGCAGCGCTACTGTGCGTCGACTCCCTATTGGTGGACCGCTGCTGCTCGTGATTCATGATTGGTCCTCTGCGGACCAGTGGTTACTGTGATTGGTCCTCTGCGGACCAGTGGTTACTGTGATTGGTCCTCCGCGGACCAGTGGTTACTGTGATACGTTCCCGTGGTATATTGATTAGGGCCGCAGTTGGCCGTGCTGTCTTACCTTACCTGGTACATGTATAATGGACACACGTAAAACATGTTATCTTTTCATATTTTTTCTTGAGAGAAATCTTAATAAACTTCAAAAACGGAAAGAGAAACACAAATGTCAAAACATAAATATATCTACTCACGTGTATATTCATATTTCTACATCTAGATGAAACAGACGAATGTGTTACATATTTTGAAATGTTACTCAGGACTGAACGTATGTATATTGATAGATCTTAATAAGTGGGAGCAGTTAAGGTCAGAACTGGTAAAAGAGGCCTTCCCTTATTTACCAATCTTCCTCGTATTCCCTCATGACCACAGCGCCAAACCGACTCCCGCCATCAGGCCGAGACGCACAAACATCTCTGACAAAATTGAGACAACCGCTTTCGCGTCAGTTTTGACACCAAATGAATTTATACGACAATTACGCTTTCTAGAAGGTTTTCGAAGATTCTGGGTAGGAACTGCCATTGAGAGGACGTAGTTATACGTATCATTAATGATATTGTTGTTGACTTTCTAATTTAGAAAGATAGATAGATAGATAGATAGATAGATAGATAGGTAAAAACAGGTATTAGATAGATCGATAGATACGTAAGGCTGTATATGTCAACTTTCACAGAAATCATTGATATCTGCGTTATTCTACAAGAAATACATGTACATGGATGTAGTGATAATATGGGTTAGGTATAAGACCAGTCGTGTTGAGATTGTAGTGAATGTGACCATTGACTTCAACCTTAATGGTGTAGTGAAGATAAATCTTGAAGTGACTCATAAGGTTGTTGTGAGTACAAGGATGCATCGTAAATGAGTACTTCCTACCTGAAAGTCAACAATTACAAAATTGATCAAGTATAACAACATCCTCGGACAACCAACTACAAACACCAACCATAGAGTGAACCTGACTGTCACCTAACGACGACCTCTCAAAGGTAATGATCTTACCAGAATCTTCGAGAACCTTCTAGAAAACCTTGAACCCTGCAGGCAGGGAGGGAGGAATGGCCTCTGGTTGATTATATGTAAAACATTTAGATGAAATCACATCTTTTCTTATCAGGTCCCATGGTGTAAGGGTTAGCACTCTGGACTCTAAATCCACCAATCCGAGTTCGAATCTCGGTGGGACCTCATCTTTTCAGTTTTCTTCGATACTGATAATGGCCGCATTATTCTGTACGTTATATATACATTCATATATATACATAAATATGTATATATAAACATACATATGGAATAATATGGTTTTATCAATAGCCAGAGACCATTCCTCCCTCCTTGCCTGCAGAGTTCATAGTTTTCTGGAAGGTTCTAGAAGATTCTGGTGAGATAATTGCCATTGAGAGGACATTGTTATACTTCATATATCAATGATTTTATTATTGTTGACTTTCAGATAAAGATAGATAGATAGATACATAGTTAGATTGATAGATTGATAGAGCGATATTTAGATAGGTATATAGATAGATAAGTTTCATCAATACTGTATCTTACGCTATCTCCTGTTGCTGGACATATGTTCAACCAGCATTGGGAAAACCTCCAGTAGACCTTAATGTAAAGCAAGATAATAACAAAACCTGCAATAAAAGAATACGATCAACTTCCCAGTGCAGAAATATTGTGACCAGAAAGTCTTCTAGCAAGATGTCAGACACTTCCACGGGAATCACAAACATAACATCAAATATCTGAAAGTCAACAATAACAAAACTAATGATTATAATGAAACTATAACAACAAAAATGATAAACATATGGAAAATAGTGCTCTAGATTATGCTTCTAGAAAACAAACTTTAACGAAAACTGTGAAAAGAAATACCCATCTGGCTGATACGACACAGTAAAAGAACCATCCCACAACCAACTCTAAACTGAACCTGACTGTCCCCTAACAACGTCCTCTCAATGGTATTTATCTTACCAGAATCTCGTAGAACTTTCCAGAAAATCAAGAACTCTGCAGGCAAGGAGGGAGGAATGGCCTCTGGCTGCTGATGATAACAACATTATTCTATATATATACTTTTACCTACAACCGAAGGTTGACCGGCCAGCCCAAGTGGCTACAGAGGTTGTATCCATGAAAGAAGGACCCACCAGCAGACGAATTCGGTTGGCAGGTTGTATCGAAGAAGAGGAAAAAGAGGGTTGCCCAACCAGCCCAACCAGAAGGGTGTAGCAAAGAAACGAAAGAAGGCTGCCCAACCAACCTGGGTGGTAGTAAGGATGGCAGCTCCACAACCCCAGGTCGTTAGGCAGACTGTACCCATGGAAGAAAGGAAGGCTGCTCGTCCACCAGCCCAGGTATCGAGTGAGCGTGTAGCTATGCTGGCTGACCCACCAGCCCGGGTAGAGAGCTACACCCAGATGGCTATGTCGGGTGCAGCAAAGAAGCAAACCCCACAACTACTCCACGAGGTTTGCAAGCCTGCACCCAAAAAGATGAAGACGAAGGTTACCACACTACCCAATGCACCACCACATGTCTAGAAAGGGAAAAGGTGGACAGAATGGCTGGAGGTCCCACTCCAACAACAAAATCACCTTAGGAGCCAAGTTCCACCCATTATTGAAAATAAATATATATATATATATATATATATATATATATATATATATATATATATATATATATATATATATATATATATATATATATATATAGATAGATAGATAGATAGATAGATAGATAGATAGATAGATAGATAGATAGATACAAACTACATTGCAACTTACATATAGATAGAATCATCAAGCTTCACTATATTAACTTTACTATATTTAAATATAAACAAGGTCTAACCGAGGTTACTTGGTTGAGCAAGACGTGAGAATATCATCAATTGGGCCTCCAGCCCTGGGTTGAAATTGTCGTTCTGACGTATTTCGACTTCAGTGCTGATACAGGATCATTGATTAGAGGACTATCTTGTTAGTCTGTGTAACTTCGCCTGACCCAATCCACGTCTTCAATGGCTTTCTGTTACTACAAACGGGATTACAAAGGAAAGCCTTCCTTTGTTAGTTTCATGAATACCTTCGTTCAAATGAAGGGAAAGACTATTACTATGAAACGGTACCTTATCAGCAGGAAAGAGCTGCAGCAACGGTATGAAAGTTACTGCAAGATACATAACGAGCCCGTGGCTTCCAACGTAAACATCGGCCGCCATTTGGGTTCCCTCGGCATCATGTGTGACACCAAGATTGGACCCGTTGGGAAACAGGAACGATACTATTCTGGTATCATGTGGCTCGATGGCGCAGGATCACCAACTGAAATGCAAAGAAAATGGAGAAAGCCGCCCAAACGTATCATGAAGGCCGTGCAAGAGAAGATCGAGAGGAATCGGTTGAGAGACGATATCGCTCACAGTATATTGAAATTTATACCCAAGACTTCCCCTGATCTCCAGACACAGCCAGTCACAGAGACCACCAACCCCGCTTCCCAGACACAGCAAGTCACAGAGACCACCAGCCCCGCTTCCCAGACACAGCAAGTCACAGAGACCACCAGCCTCGCTCTCCAGACACAGGCAGACACACAAGCCACCAGCCCCGTCCCCCACACAGAGCCACAAGATCATGATATTGAGAATACAAATCAATTTCTCGATGATTTTTTGCTTTCACTGGAGAAGAACTGATGAGTTCCTTATAGACAAGACAAAATGTTAAAAAAAGAATCTATATAAGTTCACTTATGGAGTGAGATCTTTGACGGAGCTGTGCTGCCTATAGCACAGCCTACCAAAGGGTGATCTTTGGTGTCGTGCAGTAACCTCATGAGGGCGGAGTCCGGCTACACTTTCTTTACCGAGGAGAAGATCTCTGCACTAATAGACAACTGTCCCAGCAACACTTATATGAGATGAATAGATGGATGTTCTAATGATCGAAAATATACAAGTTTTAGGAGGACTGACAACTATATACATTCGGTTAGCCAATCTTCATATGGCTGGGACTATTCTTCCCTCTAACTGATTCATTTTTCAAGATTAAGGAAAGTTATAATAAAAATATTGTATTGAGTTTCTCCGTTGGCGTCAGGGTAAACACCCATCCCCCCCGAAGCTTGGTTACCTTTCCGTGGTGGGGGGGACTTCATGGATTGGGCAGTAGCAACCATCGTTGGTTGCTTCTGTTCAATCCATGAACGAAAAACCAAGCATCTTGAACGTAATTGTCGTATAAATGCACTTGGTGTCAAAACTGACGCGAAAGCGTTTGTCTCAATTTTGTCAGAAATGTTTGTGCGTCTCGGCCTGATGGCGGGAGTCGGTTTGGCGCTGTGGTCATGAGGGAATACGAGGAAGATTGGCAACCGTCCCAGAAGTAGCTACAGTGAGGCCCAGCAGCTGTCCCTAATACTGTGGAAGGCACTCATGTAAGGTGTGCAGTGAGGCGCATCAGTAACAAGGGAAACGGACAACCAAAACAGCAATCTTGATCATCAGGAGGCTATCCAATGCTCAGAGTAGATAAGGACGATTATTGTATGGCTTCGCTCAGAGGATGAGAATCATAGCCGTGAAAATCAACAAGTAAAATAACTAGTAGTTAGTGGTAGTGAAGTGGAATTACCGCATTTCTGTGGTCTTAATAGTAAAACGAAACTTTTCGTTTTCTCCATCAATCTAGAGGTGTTGTAGACCACCATCCTTAAGGCTGTAAGGTAATGGTAACTTCAAGGCTATGACCTCAGCAAATTTGTGATGGAAAGTGTAGGAAATGTGGTAATGTATATAACATAAATCATAGTTATAGTTGTATGATATATGTGTAGTAAAATTTTGTCTTCTCTGTTCCTGTTCATTAATTCAAATACAGGTAAGTTTTCTCTCTAACGAGGTGGGATAAGCTACGTGCACTCGGCTTATGAATGTGGTGACTTTCCCTTCATTACCACAATGGTGTGCTGAACTGAAGATGTAGAATTCCGTAGACGATACTAAGATAGGAAATCAATCTACATCAAAAATTGAACGTATGCATCTTTAGATGGACATAAAACAAACGGACGGAGGGGCACACTGGAGCAAATGAATTTCAGTATCACCACTTAAAGTAGGCCTTTCAACTAGTTGTGGCTTTAAAGCAAACTTTTTCTAGCCAAGGTTTAGTTAGCACCTAAACTAATCCCCACGACCTTACCTTAAGAAATATTTTCAGAAGGTACTGTCTGAACATATTTCTAAGGTAAGGTCCTTTATGTTTCGTTTAGATGCTACCCTAATCTAGGCTAGAAAAAGTTTCCTTTGCTTCAGAGCCCCAACTACGTAGACGGGCTACTGTTGACATTAAACAGTAACAGAAAGGTAATAAAACTGAGATGAAATGACTAAAAATATAGAATGGGTCAGTTGAAAGTTGAAGTATTTGCAAAATACAATTTTTGACAGATCCAAATGCACCCTAAAGGGAGTCACTTAAATCGCACTGCTGAACATTGTTTTAAATGTTGGAACTAGTTACATGAAGTAAAAATATCAAGCTTAAAGGGATGCCATTACAATAACTTCATATACCTGTATAGGATCTCTTAAACTTCTTTTCCCTAAAGCTGAATGGATTTAAGTCGTTTAATCTGCTCTCTGAATTTGTTTCTCAGTCCAGTAATCATATTTGGAGATTACCTCAGTAATTTCTCCATTCAATGTCTTCCTTTTCAAATTAGTTGACGACCACATCAGTACAATATCCAAGCTGGGATGTCTATGTTTTGGGAAGGCGAGAGGTCAGGTTATGCAAGAATTTTAGAAATGGCTTCCATCATTTTCTACCCTATCTACTCTAAAAATTTTGGGTTATTAGAACTTAAAGATTGATGAGTAAATAATACTGAAAGTTGGTTTAAAGTTGTCTGACCCAACATAACAACATCTTGGTAATGGTGACCTGATGAAGGATACTGAACCTAACCTAACCTATATTAACACCTGACTAGTGATTATATGATCAAGGTTGCCTTAGCTATCCTAACTTTAACGTTAAGTTCTATCTCACTTTCCTTAACCTTCATTTTAAGGATAACATCAAAAGGGAAAACTCTTTAACATCGACGATAATATATTCTATGCACTCAAGTGATTAAAGTGGGTGGAGCCGTCCTAACATTACTTAGTAAAAATGGGCCTGGATAAGCAACACAAACGTATTAGGCTTTTATGATTTTTTTTTTCTGTTTGATTTTGGTGAAGAACAAATTTCATTATTACTTGAAAACTTATTGCCTACTAGATGTAATCTGATTTACTAATTTCTCAATGGAATAAATACAAAGGTTTTCACCACTATTCAGTATTTTATCTTTCTTTAATGAGCACCTCTTTTGTACGTATAATCCACTCCTGCCATTTTATTGATATCTGCACACACACAAACACACACACACACACACACACACACACACACACACACACACACACACACACACATATGTATATTCCTATGAGTCCACGGGGAAAATGAAACACGAAAAGTTCCTAAGTGCACTTTCGTGTAATAATCACATCATCAGGGGAGACACAAGAGAGAAATATAACAGTCAGTTGATATACATCGAAGAGACGAAGCTAGGACGCCTTTTGGGAAACATGTGATTGTCAAAAACATACAACGAGCGTTCATAAACTTATCATTTTACAAATCTTATCAACAATAAAGTTTTCTAATTTGTATAGACCATCATTAATATTAAGATTATAATTCTTTGTGTATCTAATAATAGTTTTTAACATGATTAAACAAGGCATTTGATTCTTGTCCCGTTCTTATACTATATTTATGTTGCTTAAGTATTACAGAGAGATCCAACATAAAATGTCTTGTTCAATCATTTCAAAAACTATGATCATTGTGTTGACTGGAGTAACGCCATCTCAGTTATTAACTCTAACTCTATTACCAAGAGAAATATCATTGAATCTTCCATTATTGAATACACAAAGAATTATATTCTTAATATTAGTGATGGTCTATACAAATTAGATAACTTTATTGTTGATAAGATTTGTAAAATGATAAGTTTATGAACGCTCCTTGTATGTTTTGGACAATCACATGTTTACCAAAAGGCGTCCTAGCTTCGTCTCTTCGATGTATATCAATTGACTGTTATATTTCTCTCTTGTGTCTCCCCTGATGATGTGATTATTACAAGAAAGTGCACTTGGGAACTTTTCGTGTTTCATTTTCCCCTTGGACTCATAGAAATATCTTGATCACGCGCAAAATTGTGATCCTTTCCAACATATATATATATATATATATATATATATATATATATATATATATATATATATATATATATATATATATATATATATATATATATATGTATGTTGGAAAGTATCACAATTTTGTGCGTGATCAAGCGATCTCAATTTGACAGAATTAAACTATCATCATTTCAATCTATGTTCCATAGGGCATTACGTATTTGCAGTCCACAGTTTACTGATAATGTGTTTAAGAGGGTATATTCGATTGGATCTAAGTTGAAGTAAACTAGATCTTTCACTGATAAATCCCTTAAATTAGCAAAGAAATCATTTTATAGAGGTGAGCCCATACCTTCTACTGACACGAAGAATATTTTAGTTCTCCCTTTTGATAATAGCTTTACTGTACTTCCCATATTGCTTAGATCCTTTAATGTTAATGTTGCCTTCAGGAACAATATTATCATAAAGAATATCATAATCAGGAACTCACCAAAAAATTCTTCTGGGAGCATCTATAAAGTGCCATGTAGAAATTGTGATAAGTTTTATGTTGTGCAGACTGGTAAGGATATTTCTGTTAGACTTAAGCAACATGAATATAGTATAAGAAAAGGAAAAGAATCGAAACTTGTTTAATCAAGTTAAAAACTATGACCATTGTACTGACTGGAGTAATGCCATATCAGCTATTAACTCTAACTCCAGTACCACGAGAAATACCATTGAATCTTCTATTATTAAATACACAAAGAATTATGACTTTGATATCAATAAAGGTCTATACATATTGGATAACTTTATTGTTGATAAGATTTGCAAACAATCCGCCTTCTTGTCCACATAATAAGTCTATGATACACAAGTTGTCTGACTTGGACAATTGCATGTTTGCCAAATGGCGTCCCAGCTACGTTTATTCGTTATATATCAACTAACTGTTACATATGTATATATATATATATATATATATATATATATATATATATATATATATATATATATATATATATATATATATATATGTATATATATATATATATATATATATATATCTTTTTCTTTCAAACTATTCGCTATTTCCCGCGTTAGCGAGGTAGCGTTGAGAACAGAGGACTGGGCCTTTGAGGCAATATCCTCACCTGGCCCCCTTCTCTGTTCCTTCTTTTAAAAAAAAAAAAAAGAGAGGGGAGGATTTCCAGCCACCCGCTATATATATATATATATATATATATATATATATATATATATATATATATATATATATATATATATATATATATATATATATATATATACACATGTACATAATTCACACTGTCTGCCCTTCTTGACTTCCGTCGCCAACCCGCCACACATAAAATGACAACCCCCTCCCCCCTCATGTGCGCGAGGTAGCACTAGGAAAAGACAACAAAGGCCACATTCGTTCACAGTCTCTAGCTGTCATATATAATGCACCGAAATCACAGCTCCCTTTCCAAATCCAAGCCCCATAAAACTTTCCATGGTTTACCCCAGACGCTTCACATACCCTTGTTCAATCCATTGACGGCACTTCGACCCCGGTACACCACATCGTTCCAATTCATTCTTTTCCTTGCGCACCTTTCATCCTCCACCATGTTCAGGCCCCGATCACACAAAATCTTTTCAATCCATCTTTCCATCTCCAATTTGGTCTCCCACTTCTCCTCGTTCCCTCTACCTCTGACGCATATATCCTCTTTGTCAAACTTTCCTCACTCATTCTCTTCATGTGGCCAAACCATTTCAAAACACCCTCTTCTGCTCTCTCAACCACACTCATTTTATTACCACACACCTCTCTCACCCTTACGTTACTTACTCGATCAAACCACCTCACACCATATATTGTCCTCAAACATCTCATTTCCAGCACATCCACCCTACTCCGCACAACTCTATCTATAGCCCACGCCTCGCAACCATATAATATTGTTGGAACCACTATTCCTTCAAACATACCCATTTTTGCTTTCCAAGATAACGTTCTCGACTTCCACACATTCTTCAACGCTCGCAGAATTTTTGCCCCCTTCCCCAGCCTATCATTCACTTCCGGTTCCATGGCTCCATCCGCTGCCAAATCCACTCCCAGATATCTAAAACACTTCACTTCCTCCAGTTTTTCTCCATTCAAACTTACCTCCCAATTGACTTGACCCTCAACCCTACTGTACCTAATAATCTTGCTCTTATTCACATTTACTTTCAGCTTTCTTCTTTCACACACTTTACCAAACTCAGTCACCAGCTTCTGCAATTTCTCACCCGAATCATCCATCAGTACTGTATCATCAGCGAACAATAACTGACTCACTTCCCAAGCTCTCTTATCCACAACAGACTGCATACTTGCACATCTTTCCAAAACTCTTGCATTCACCTCCCAAACAGCCCCATCCATAAACAAATTAAACAACCATGGAGACATCACACACCCCTGCCGCAAACCAGCATTCACTGAAAACTAATCACTTTCCTCTCTTCCTACACGTACACATGCCTTACATCCTCGATTAAAACTTTTCACTGCTTCTAACAACTTACCTCCAACACCATATATTCTTAATACCTTCCACCATATATTCTTAATACCTTCAACTCAATCATATGCCTTCTCTAGATCCATAAATGCTACATACAAATCCATTTGCTTTTCTAAGTATTTCTCACATACATTCTTCAAAGCATACACCTGATCCACACATCCTCTACCACTTCTGAAACCACAATACTCTTCCCCAATCTAATGCTCTGTACTTGACTTCACCCTCTCAATCAATACCCTCCCATATAATTTCCCAGGATCACTCAACAAACTTATACCTCTGTAATTTGAGCACTCACTTTTATCCCCTTTGCCTTTGTGCAATGGCACTATGCAAGCATTTCGCCAGTCCTCAGGTACCTCACCATGAGTCATACATACATTAATTAACGTTGCCAACCAGTCAACAATACAGTCACCTTCTTTTTTAATAAATTCCACTGCAATGCCATCCAAACCCGCTGCCTTGCCGGCTTTCATCTTCTGCAAAGCTTTTACTACCTCTTCTCTGCTTACGAAATGATTTTCCGTAACCCTCTCACACTGCACACCACCTCGATCAAAACACCTTATATCTGCCACTCTATCATCAAACACATTCAACAAACCTTTAAAATACTCACTCCATCTCCTCACATCACCACTACTTGTTATCACCTCCCCATTTGCCCCCTCACTGAAGTTCCCATTTGCTCCCTTGTCTTACGTAATTTATTTACCTCCTTCCAAAACATCTTTTTATTCTCCCTAAAATTTAATGATACTCTCTCACCCCAACTCTGATTTGCCCTCTTTTTCACCTTTTGCACCTTTCTCTTGACCTGCCTCTTCCTTATATACATCTCCCACTCATTTGCATTTTTTCCCTGCAAAAATCGTCCTAATGCCTCTCTCTTCTCTTTCACTAATACTCCTAATTCTTCATCCCACCACTCACTACCCTCTCTAATCTGCCCACCTCCCACGCTTCTTATGTCACAAGCATCTTTTGCGCAAGCCATCACTGCTTCCCTAAATACATCCCATTCCTCCCCCACTCCCCTTACGTCCTTTGTTCTCACCTTTTTCCATTCTGTACTCAGTCTCTCCTGGTACTTCTTCACACAAGTCTCCTTCCCAAGCTCACTTACTCTCACCACTCTCTTCACCCCAACATTCTCTCTTCTTTTCTGAAAGCCTCTACAAATCCTCACCTTCGCCTCTACAAGATAATGATCAGACATCCCTCCAGTTGCACCTCTCAGCACATTAACTTCCAAAAGTCTCTTTTTAGCGCGCCTATCAATAAACTTATTGAATACATATTGTTCTGAAGTTAGATTTTTCCTTAAATCAGGAAGTGCTGCTACAACTACCTTCTGAACATCCAATGTGGCCGCAGGGTATTCTATATTAAACACCCTATGTCGTAGACGACAATATAACATAAATACTATGAACAAAAATATGAGTGCAATAGACAATGAAATAATTGAAATTCCAGAAATATGAGAAGCGTACTTAAAAGGTACAAAAGCAAAAACATCTGTTGCAGAATCTAAATCGTGCTGAACCTTAGATGGAAGGTGTTGGATTTTTACTTCATCGTTGATTGATAAGTTGATGTTTTGAGGGATTCGTCCTGAACTCGGGAGAGTTCTATCAATTTATCCCAAATGATGATCATGAGTGCCGAACAATTTCAAACTGGAACTGATGAGAATGCATTGTTGTCCTAACTGAATGTGTCCCAGAAACAAATAAGATTTGGGATGATTAGGTGGGCAATGAGTAACAACATTTTGTGGGTCTGGGAAAAACAGTACGTGATACTGGTCCATACTTTCAATCCAAGGTTCATTAATAACCATTTCTTTAAAGGAACAAGAATGAAGAACATTTTGTTGATGCCCAAAAAGTAGTTGGTACTTACATGAATTTGTTTGTAAATTATGAAAAACCATGGTATTGGGGGGGAGGGGGCAAGTCAAGTTGTCAAGCAATGGTTTATGGTTGTTCCTCCTACACAAGTTCCATAGGAGGAGAAACCGGTGAAAATAACTCGCGAGGTGGAGCAACACATGGTGGCTATCAAACAGCTCGAGTCTCTTGGTGTACTGAGTTTAATAACAGCGGTGAACCCAAACATCTGTTTCGCCTGCCGACGTGGCAAACCCGCAGGCAACAATGACGTGTCAGGCACAGCTTATTTGTCCACCGACCTATGAACAAACATATAATCTATACCCAAATTAACGTAAATTCATATATGATAATAGATCAAATATCAACACCTTTTAAAGTCTCAATACAAATAATCTTGGTAATCCCATTCTCCCTCACAAACCGAGTGATCCAAGTTCAAACCCCTGGCGTCAACATCATTCAAACCCCTGGCGTCAACATCATTCAAACCCCTGGCGTCAACATCATTCAAACCCCTGGCGTCAACAATGGCACAATGCTAAATCATCCAAGGAGGGATGTGCAATCAATGATGAATATATATCATATAAGAGAAAGTTTATGTTATCAGCAAGGACGATAGTCTTTGGCAACTCTTTTGTATAATTAAAAGGGAATGGTATTACGTTCACAAGGCTGTAAGTATTGGAGTCAGTGAATGGTATGTGGATAATGACCGCTTCGAGGATCACGTCAACCGTTAGTAAGGAGTAATAACTGGCCACGTGATGCAGAGGGAGAGCTGGGGTGCAACCGAATTTCGTCATCGCTTGTTTAATGATACGTGTGAGTTCCGAGAAGGGAAAAAATGATGGTGTGACAACTTGGTTTACCAGATTATTAACATCTTCCAATAAGCCAGTGAAATAATGTGCATGATAAGTGATCTGGGTATATAAACTATCAACATATGTGGAAATAGTCACTATAGCATATATGGGATTAAGAGACTTTGACAGTAGTGCTACATGTTGTGTCAAGTTATTAACAGTTAACATTATGTCATTCAAATATTTAGAATGTTGTTTTAAGATCTTAGCTTTAGCCTTAATATACCTGTTGTTAAGAAGTTGTTGAAATTGTAAGGATCTAACCTGATTCCTAACTGAATTAAGTTCTTCCTGAGTAGCAATACCAAACAAATATGATTGGAGGGACCCTACAAAATTAAGCAGACCTCTCTTGCTTCTCCGTTGCTTTTTCGTGTTCATCCTGGCATTAGTAGTTACTGGAGATTCAATGTCTTGTATCATGTCATACAGAATCACACAGGTACTATTCAGTTTCCACGTTCACTGGTTTAACAAAGTTGGAGGAGGAGCAACACTAGAGTTTCTGATGGATGCACTGGTGTAAAACTTGAGTAGGGTAGACCGTAAGCGAGGTACGGCCTCCAGTAGTTTTACTAAATTATCGTAAGTGTAGGGCAGACCCTCCAGGCCCAACTTAACTGAGACTGTGTCCCTCACGAGGCGGACCCCGCGGGGAGTCGTGAGAAGGGCGCCTGGTACTGCCATGGTGTCATATACAGGAAGACACCATAAGGACATGAGAAGGAAGAACCTGGAAAATGATAAACTTAGCAACTTCTTAAAGGCGAGGTCTTAATGAATACTGATGTGTGTGTGGTGGTGTTGTGAGGGTGGTCGGTTGTGGTGTGGGGACAGTCTGAACAGTGGTAGAAGTTGGTTGAGTGACATTGTTTGGGGTTTGAGGAGTGTTGTCTGTTGTGGTACCGGGATGATCATGTTCAGAATACTGTAAAACTTTCAAGTGGTCCTCATGTTCTTCACGAATGTCACCTGTATTTAGATGTCGAACCCTAAACTTATGTCTCTTTAAATGAGCTAAGACTCTATAGGGACCAGAAAATTTTGGGTCAAGTTTAGGAACCTCACTTCTTGAGTTTAATTCCTGCACCATTACCAAGAGTCCGGGAGCCACGTACCTTTGATGGTTTCGTGGATTTATCAGCCTGGTTCGTGAAGGTTGTAGTGGCTTCACCTAGATTTTCCTTGATCCTTTGATGAATCAATTGAGTCGTGCGATATTTTTCCGCTACAACTGATTTCTGGACCGCTGGACATGAAGGAGGGGACGCTATTATGTCATACGGCAACACTTTATCAAAACCGTGTAAGGCGTGGAAGGGTGTGTCTCCAATTGACTTATGATATGCAGAGTTTAATGAACATTGGACATCAGACAGGTATTCATCCCATTCATCATGATCAAAATTAATGTTGGTGGGAAGACACTGGAGGATCTTACGGTTCAACCTTTCTGCCAGGCCATTCGAGGCTGGGTGATGTGCCATTATATTACATTTACTTATGTTATACAATTTACAGAGTTCTTCTAATAATGAGTTATTAAATTCCCCTCCATTATCTGTGACTAAAATCTTCGGCGCATTATATCTGTCTAAGATATGTTTTTTGAACGCCTTAGCGACAGTGGCTGCGTCTTTATTTTGAACTGGGACTAATTCACAATATCTCGTGAAGGCATCAGTAATTACTAAAATGTATCTGTAGCCTGCCATGGACCTAGGAAAACCTCCTAATATGTCCATATGAACTCTTTCCCATGGGTATGAAGGTAAAGGATATTTCAACACAGTCTGCGGGGTAGTGGGACTTCCCTTGTGAGTGTTACAGGTTTGGCACCTCAAAATATGATCTGTAATGTTTTTCTGCTTTCTTGGCCAAAAATACCTCAAACGAGTTTGCTTATAGCATCTATCTGCGCCTGGGTGTGCGGCCTGAGGTGAATCATGTGCTAACTTCAAGAAATCCTGTACTAATGCTGTTGGAATTTCGCGTCCCTGCACAAGACTCCCCCACTGTGCTAAATACAATTCTCTGACTGGAACAACTGTTTTAGCATCCAAGGAAGATCTTATACCCTCTAGGAATTCTATGACAGGACCCCAGACTGGGTCATCCCGTTGATGCTGTCTCAACCTCTCTATATCAACATCTACGAGGCTATTATCTACAGTGACTGCACCCACTCTGCGGGAAAGCGCGTCTGCAACTACATTGGATGAGCCAGAAACAAAACGAAAATCTGGGTCAAATGTTTGTATAGTTAAAAATCACCTTTGAAACTTTCCTGTAGGATCTTGTCGTTGAAAAATACCTAACAGTGCTCTGTGATCTGTATAACTGTAATAGGGTAACCATATATGTATTCCTTAAAATGTTTGAGTGCCCAAACAACTGCAAGGCCTTCTAACTCAGTTATTAAGTATTTCGATTCCGTCTTTGAACAGGAACGGCTCGCATAAGCTATGGGAAAAAGTCTACCCTTATTTGACTCCTGCATAAGTACAGCTGCAAGACCTGTTTACAAGCATCTTTGTGTGCAAAATGAAGGGTTTCTCAAAGTTGGGAAATCGAAGGATAGGCGCCTCGATCAAGTGTTGCTTGAGTAAGTTAAACACATTGTCTTGCGCTGTAGACCATTGGAATGTAACTCTCTGCTTCAGAAGTGAAGTGAGGGGGCTTGCGATCTTCGCGAAATTAGCGATAAATCTTCGATGATATCCTGCTAAACCAAGGAAGGATTTGACCTTGTCTGTTGTGGAAGGGACTGGCCATTCTACAATTGTTTTTACTTTATCTGCATTAGGTTGAATACCGTTTTCATCAACGGTGTGACCTAAGTAATTAATTCTTGTTTGTAGAAAGAACATTTGGATAACTTGACTTTTAGGTTTGCATCCTTAAGTCGTAGAAATACTCTCTCAAGACTTTTGAAATGAGAAGCAATATCTGGAGACATGACAATTATATCATCAAGATAAACCAATACATCTTGGCCCAACATGTGACGACAAATGTTAGTCATTAACCTTGAGAAGGTGATCACCGGTGAGGAATGAAGACCGAAGGCCATGATGCATATGAACTGCCAATGACCATCTGGCGTACTGAACACAGTCAGGGGGCGGCTTTCCTCTGACAAGGGAATCTGCCAAAATCCGCTCAATAAATCCAAAGTTGAAAATACCTTATTGTTACCGAGGCTATGAAGAAGCTCTGATACCACTGGTAATGGGAAACCATCTTTCAAAGTGACCTTGTTGTTGAGTTTTCTAAAATCTATGACTGGTCTAAAAGTTCCGTCCTTTTTCGGAACGATCAGATGTGGTGAATTCCATGGTGATCGTGATTCCTCTATAACCTTATCTTTCAACATGTCCTGAACAAGTTTGTTTGCTATGTCTCTGTGCGCGTGTGTGCAATCGATAGGCTGGGACGTCAATGGGACGTGTGTTTTTCTCTAAGTTAATAATGTGAACATCCAAATGAGTTCTACCGAGTGGTTCTCCTGATAAGGCAATAGTAGACCTATACTGGTTAAGTAAGTCTGTTAACTGGTCAACATGTTTGGTTAATCCTACCTTGGATATCATGTCAGGGGTGATGGTGGGGAGCTGACTCAAGCCGTGCACTGCTGAGTCAGGGGTAGGAGGAGTAGGTGGTGGTGGGTTAATGGAATGTGAGACTAGACGGATGTTAAACTCATGCAACTCCTCGTCTTGAATTCCGGACTTCAAAACGGAGAATTCCACAAGCTTGGCCCCTCTACGGAGACGGACAGGAGTGGGTCCCGTATTGGCAATGTATATGGTGACCTCTCCATCTGCGGTCTCATGAATAGAGGCGTCCATCATGGATAGTCGTGTGACAGTTAGTGATGAAGGTTCAGCAACTACTCTTAGTGCGAGATCACCCTGACTATGTCTGAGTCCATGATCATTCATCCATGTTCGAGAAAGTGAGAGAGGAACCTTCGTTAATGTGTCACTATGCAGAGTCATGTTGGTTCTCAGTTTACCAGGACAATGATGAGTAGAAAAGTAAAAAGGATGCGTATTGTCTACCGTGAAGCAGGACGTGGGAGCAGATGTATTAATGACGCTGACTGAGTGAGAACTCTTCTCTGACAATGGCAGGAACGTATTATCAACACAAACCACATGATAAATAGGACAGATCTTATGTTGTGCCACACATAGAGTGGCGTCCTAGTAACAAGTTAGCAGGAAAAGTTACACCACGAACAATGTAAGGGGTGACGGTCATGACCGAGTCGCCTATGCGAATGTTCATTTTAATAGTGCCCCTTACGTCGAGATTTTCATTTGAGATACTTTGAAGGGATGGGTAAAAGTCCGAGCATTGAACAAGTTGAGTGCGCCCCATTAATGGTTGAATAAAATCATAATGAATGACATCTGCTTCCGCGCTGCTGTCTAGAAAGATTGTGATTGGCTTATCCTGGAAAGAACCCACTAAATCGAAACTTGTAATGTGAGAAAATGGCGAAGAACGAAAATGTCTTAAGAGTTCCTTATGTGATGGAGTCTTGTCATGAGCGAGAGATTGTCATTGTTGATAATGACATGATGAACCTGTGTTAGATGACGTCTGTCTAGCTAATGCTCGACATTCCGCTGAAGTGTGTCTAGCGTTGCTATGATATGAACACCTGCTTGGTGGTGTTGGGCGCGAGCGGGTGAAGGTCAGCCTGATGTCTGACTGGAGGAAATCATGACTAGGTCGGCAGAATTGTGACGACCGAGGTTGTGATGACATGGGTTGTTGACTGCGTTTGTTGTTCTGGTCGAGGCTCACGTGAGAATGAGTCCCATGTGTAAGGACACACATTCGCTTTATGTCCTGGTTGGCCACACCGGAAGCACGTCACTTTATGTGAGTGTTTGTCATCACTGAATCGCTGTATTTGACCATGAGAAGAATGATTGTGTTGACCACTAGAATGTTACGTCACACTTTGGGAAGCCGACACCCTCCCCAGTGTCTTGGTGTTGGAATAACCACCTTTCTTTTGAGTGTAATTCAACACTTTTGTTACTGACCCACAATGATGGGTCGATGTTCTCATTAAGTAACCGTCGTCTTACGTCTGGAGGTCAGGTCCTTGAGAATGAAGGTTATGTGTAATAAACGCATGAGTGTTTGCACATGAGTTTCAGGATTCATCATGGCCGATATCCAGGGTAAGGATTCATAAGCCTGCCTAACTAATCTCATTCTTCCATGTAAGGTACTCCAGTGATCAGGGACTGACGTATCATCCAAGTATGTTGTGTTAAGAGCACGTAAAAGGACGTGTAGTAAACTATCTGAGAATGATTCCTCACAACCTGATGTAAACAACGTTTTAAATTCCTCCCAAGATGTACAGTTTCCAATGTCATCTGAGTCATAGACAACCCTAGCTTAATTGTTAGGCTGGTTGAAATCAATGAGATTTTTAGCAGCCGATATAAGCGCTCTGTCTCCTGAATCACCATTATGTTCAACAATGTCCTCTGCATTTCTAATCCACCGATCAGAATTTGACAGTTTACCATCAAATAACTCGTGTGGTTCCCTAGCTTGTTTTAGTGTGAAAACAGTTTTTTGTGAAGGATTTGATTGTCCTGAGTTTTTGTGATGTGGAGGGGGAGGTGGGTGTGGGTGTGGTAACGTGTAAGGAGGTTTCTGTGGGTCATCTGTGTCACCAGAATCTGTCAAAACAACTTTGTGTGACGTCGCCATTTTAGAAGGCTGGTTCCGTTTATAATAAGAGATTCTAGGTAATTTCCGAAGTACATATGAACCTTTACGATTACCGCGTGGAATATCTTTGGACATGTAATACAATCTTACATAAAGTATGTAAGTAATAACCCCCCAAAAAATATTTAAGATATAATTAACAATATTGACCTAATACAAAATACATAACATGAATATTATTTGAAAATATTGTAATGAAATAAAGGACATGAAAGGCTGGCATAACAGTATAACATATGAATACCAGACTCTGTATATGAGAGGTGCACATAATAGTATAATATATCAGTAATGGACTCTATATATGAAAGTAATCATCACTAAAAACAATAGTACCAATGTATGAAAACATAAGAAAGAATATATGCAAGAATAACTGATAATTTATATTAATTTGCTAAACTACAAAGATGAATAATCATACTACCCAAAATATATAGATGTCTCTATTTATAGACTAAGAACTAGTATCACACAAAAGGAGCATATCTCACAGAGTGAACCATTTTGACACAGTTCTTATCTGAATCATCAACTGACTCACTTCCCAAGCTCTCTCATCCACAACAGACTGCATACTTGCCCCTCTTTCCAAAACTCTTGCATTCACCTCCCTAACAACCCCATCCATAAACAAATTAAACAACCATGGAGACATCACACACCCCTGCCGCAAACCTACATTCACTGAGAGCCAATCACTGTCCTCTCTTCCTGCACGTACACATGCCTTATATCCTCGATAAAAACTTTTCACTGCTTCTAACAACTTGCCTCCCACACCATATATTCTTAATACCTTCCACAGAGCGTCTCTATCAACTCTATCATATGCCTTCTCAGATCCATAAATGGTACATACAAATCCATTTGCTTTTCTAAGTACTTCTCACATACATTCTTCAAAGCAAACACCTGATCCACACATCCTCTACCACTGCTGAAACCACACTGCTCTTCCCCAATCTGATGCTCTGTACATGCCTTCACCCTCTCAATCAATACCCTCCCATATAATTTCCCAGGAATACTCAATAAACTTATACCTCTGTAATTTGAGCACTCACCTTTGTCCCCTTTGCCTTTGTACAATTGCACTATGCAAACATTCCGCCAATCCTCAGGCACCTCACCATGAATCATTCATTAAATAACCTTACCAACCAGTCAACAATACAGTCACCCCCTTTTTAAATAAATTCCACTGCAATGCTATCCAAACCCGCTGCCTTGCCGGCTTTCATGTATAATCCCTGGGGATAGGGGAGAAAGAATACTTCGTGCGTATTCCCTGCGTGTTGTATAAGGCGACTAAAAGGAAGGGAGTGGAGGGCTGGAAATCCTCCCCTCTCGTTTTTTCTTTTCTTTTTTTAATTTTCCAAAAGAAGGAGCAGAGAAGGGGGCCAGGTGAGGATATTCACCCAATGCCCAGTCCTCTGTTCTTAACGCTACCTTGCTAACGCGGGAAATGGCGAATAGTATGAAAGAAAAGAAAGATATATATAAAGTATGAATAAAGTGTGCGGGGTGGCGACGAGAATGAATAAAGACAGTAAGTATGAAGTATATACATGTGTATATAAGTATATGTATGTGTATGTATGAATATGTATAGGTTCAAATGCATAGGTATGTATATGGGCGTTTCTGCACGTGTATATGTATACATGTGTATGTGGGAGGGTTGGCCCATTCTTTCGTGTGATTCCTTTCGCTGCCTCGCTAACGCGGGATACAGCGAGAAATTATAAGTAAATAAAGTATACAAGTAATGGGAGTGTGTGTTTGTGGTAGTAGTGGGTGGGTGTGTTAAGCGTGGAAAGGAAGGCCAGTTAAAGTCCTTTTTTGTAGACTGGAGGTTTGAAAACGGGGTTTAACGGGCCTCGGTGCCTCTATATATGGTGAAATACGTGCTTGCCATTGGTTGACAATGATCTACCAATGAGAGGGCTGCATTTGATATAGTTTGATAAGTTGTAAGGATGAAATTCCTATGTATTGTTTGGGTTAGGTAAAGTAATTTGGTAATGTCGTCTTCGGTGGTGCGAGCGCGTTTTATGCACTAGCAGACACAAACTCCCTCCCTATTGGCTGAAGGAAAGCCATAAGCTCCGCCCACCCTGCCTCACTTGATCCAGATGAAGGTTGAAAGGCAATTTTATACAATTATCTCTATGTATATAGGGAAAAAAGTAAGATATAATGGTGTCATAAGATAGAGCTTGCTGTGTTGTCTATGTTCCATAAGATACATACAAAGAAAAATGCACATTTCACAAAAAGCACACGATGATAGGCACAGAAGGTACAACTGCTACTTTTACGTCCATCTGACCCGGTATATATAAGAATGTTCCTATGTATACATCATCTTTTCTAGCCATTCGAGAAGGTTCTTGCTGCTCCTGTCTCAGCCACGTGTTAACCACGTGGTTGATGGAGGATTAACCGCCAGATCCCACGAAAAAAGAAGAAAGAAGAGAGAAGACAGAAGAGAGAAGACAGAAGAGAGAAGACAGAAGAAAGAAGTGGATTGTAACGTTGCCTCCCGCGTTGGTCCTTCCCGCGGGAGACCGTTACGGTGACGACGCCGGCAGGCTGTTCCCTCACCACCCTCGCTGCTCCCCACACCCCCGCGTTGCCTCCACTCCATCTTCACATCCCTTTTTTATTTTTCACTTTTTCATCATCCATCATCCATCTCTCGACCGTTTGGCTTGAGCAATCTCTACCCCAGCTTCCCCAACCCATTCTGGAAAACTCATTTTCCTGAGGAGTGGAGGCTGGAGTGGACCTGTTCTCACCTGACGGGGTGGAGACCCTCACACTATCTCTTACCTCTCCCCTACCTTGGACCGTCGAGCCTCCCTCACTCACGTTTTCTCGCACTAGGACACTGATGCCACCAACATGCCGCCCGACATACGTCTAAAATCCCTCAAAACTGATTGTCCCCCTCCTTCCACGTTCGAACTCCTGTCCATCGTCTTTAAGACCACTGAGATCCGTCCTACTAGGGTCATTCAATTCCCTTCGAACAAATACCAGTTTAAGATATGCTTGGGCAAAGATAGTGATTTAGATAGAATCCTATCTAAGCCTCTCCTTGATGAACTAGCTAAAAACAACTACCAAATCGTTCAGGACCGCTGCCCCCTTCAAGCTAGATGTACTATTATTGCCTACAATGTTGATGAATCTATCTTGTCCCTCAGCCCTTCGGAGATTGTTGAAGCCATCAATGGCGAAAACAATGACGTTAATGTCATCAACGTCTATAAACCGAATAACTCCAGATCAATAAAGATACAATGTTCAAACCCGACCGAGGCCGATCGCCTGCTCTCCCGGGGAGTCCTGTTCCCCATGATCTCTGTGCCAGCAAAATACCTGAAGAAAGATGAACATCTCGACGTACAACAATGTTTCAAATGTCTGAAATACGGACATGAGACTAAGAACTGTAAAGAACCCCACCAAACCTGTAGTCAATGCGCGGAAACTGGTCATGGTTTTCGTGAGTGCAGGGTTCAGGCAGCGAAGTGTGTCAACTGTAAAGGTAGACATGTTGCTGTATCTGAGCTGTGCCCACGTAAGAAGGAGCAACTCCGCGCAGTGCGTCAGGCACAAAAATCCAACTCACCTCCTTCCACAAACCCTCACCTCTACGCAACAGTTGCTGCTGCTGCTCCTCCCCCTGCCACCCAAGCTTCTCCTATCCCAACTACTAATTCTTCAGACCTCCTCACCCTACAAGGTAGGATGCATGCGTGCTACCTAAAAGCGTTGTTCCTGAGCGGGGAAGATAAGTCGGAATTCATCAGAATTTTCGATTTGCTGCTTGCTCATAACAACCTACCCAATGTACGAACTCCACCTGAACTCCTCAGCTCCCCCGCCAACAACCATCCCTCTCCGACCCCTGTCTCGTCCACCACCCTGACCCCTAACGAAAACGTATCCCAGGAGACCGCCAGTAACACTTCCAACTCTCCCCCAACAACTCAACCTGTCACCCTCCCAACTTCCAATACCCCCTCCGCACCCACTAACACAACTCCATCCACAACCCCCAACCCAACACCAACAATCCTACTGTCTCTCCAAATACCGATTCCTCTCCCACCCCCACCGTCCAACTTCCACCACCACGACAGTTCCCCACTGAACCTCCACTCACACATCCCCCCCTCCCCTCTACCCCTCCCTCCGTCCCTGCCTAACCCTCCCAGAGGAGCCCCAGCACCTGACCTTGCCGACACACCAGACAACCCACCAACGGTCAACCTCGACCTTCAAATTGTCGACAATGACCCTCTCCCCTCCGCTCTCCCCTCTAATGACCCCTCCCCAGATAGATCCCGACCCAAGACTAGAAACATGATACAAGTGAAACTCTCAAACGATTAGTCAACGGCCTTCATCGACAACAGACACAGAAGGCCAATAAACTTCCAGAAGTCGTAAAATGCTACAAATCTAACAGTTTAACGTGCGCAGCTATCACAATGGCCGTCATCTGATTGCCACTCTCCTCGAAGAGAAGAGACCCGATGTTGTGATACTTAACATCACATGTATCACCAACGGATACAAAATTAGACATTACGGGTATACATCACGACAGTCTCCAGACAGTAGACACGAGGGAGTCGCTATTCTCATACGCAACACCATCGAACACGAATACCTCGCCACCTCATGGCAATACGAACACTTTCTAGCAGTTAAGATAAACACAATACATGGCTTCATTATCTTCTGCACTACATACTCTCGACCCAACACTTCCATTCCACTCCATGATCTCTACACAGTATTCAATCACACACATATCCCAGTCTACCTTCTAGCTAACCTCAACGCCCAACACAGAACCTTCCACCACAACAGAAACAATTCTCATGGTGATGACTTATTCAATTTATACTCTTACAAACGTCTTAACTTCCTAGGACCTTACTTCCACACCGTCTTCACTGGCCAAGGAGGAAAAGGCAGACCTGACCTTGTCTTCTCCAACAGAGCCAGTAATTATCTTCATAATTTCTTGTCTCCAGGACCACTGTGTGGTTCCGACCAAATCCCTATCTTTCTTCATCTCTCGTCTAACCCTATCCTCGTCCCATCACCCTCACACTACCACTACAAAAGAGCAGACTGGGAGAGCTTCAAAGACACTCTCTCCAACTGCACTTACACCACAAACTACGAAAATCACCCAATAACACTAATAGACACAGAAATAGAACATATACATGAAACAATCACACAGGCAGCTGACGCCTCTATCCCAACATCTTCATTTACCTCAAGATACTCCTTCTTCCTTTCTCCCAAAACAACCAGACTCCTCTCGTGCTACCGTCGACGCTTTGAGCATAACAGACATCGTTTGGGCCTAGTAAGGTGGGACCTCACATCACAACAAAACCACACACTCAACAGCCTTCTAGAAGACCACAACAGACACTGGAAATCTCTCATCACCACAACAGAACAACACCGAATTAAATCTCCTCAAGAATTTTGGAGCAGAACCCGGAAACTCAAAGGAATACCAAAAACAGACTTCAATCGGCTATATGACGACAACACTCTACACCATAACGCACAAGACATCGCGAACATTTTTCAAAAACACTGGGAAGGTATCTTTCACCCTCAACCCCCCCCATCCCCCCATCCCCCCAATCCATCCCCACCCACCCCCACCCCCACCATCCCCCTCTTGGCGTACGACCAATCGCTTTCACACGACCACCTTCTCACAACTCCCATAAGATCGAGCGAGGTCAAATTCCTCCTCTAAAATCGCTCAAAGTAGCCCAAGGTAATTCAGGCATTGGTTACCAGCTACTTACACATCTCCCTAACAACACTATTAGAGCCATCACCTTCCTCTTCAACGTGGCACTAGCCTCTGGCTATTTTCCCGCGGCCTTCAAAACAGCAACAACCACAATGATACCAAAACCCAACAAATCCAACAGAGATCCAGTGATCTACTGACCCATCATTGTACTTGAGTCCATTGGGAAGACATTTGAAAGAATCTTAAACAACAGACTTAGACAACACCTAACAAACAACAACCTACTCTCACACAAACAGTTTGGCTTTCGTCAACATCATACAAGATGAAGTCAACATAATCACTAACTACATTAAAAACAACACGCGGGCATACAAAATGACTGCACTCATCACAAATGATGTTGAAAAAGCCTTTGACACCTTTTGGCACGATGGATTGAGGTACAAACTAAGCACCCACTTCCAACTCCCACGACCCACCATTAAACTTCTTTCTAACTATCTTAGCAACAGAAAAACCCGAATCAAATACAGAAACATTTACTCAAACTACTTCTTCCTTAATGCCGGTGTACCTCAAGGCTCCGTGCTGGCCCCCACTCTCTACACACTCTACACAAATGATCTTCCCAATCCTATACACCTGGACTCCATCACTCTCCAATATGCAGATGACGTTACTCAACTAATCAGAGCCGTAACCCTCACACACTTAACCAGCAGAACCCAACAGGAAATTGACCACGTTTCGCTTTGGAGTTGAAATGGAGGATTAAGTCAAATCCTGCCAAATCCAACATATCTTACTTTAATGTACGTCAGAGATACAACATAAGTAATGTCTACCTACACTCCCGTATACACCGTCATTTGCCCATTCCCATCTCAAATAGCAAACTGTCCTGGGCCTAAATCATGATGTACACCTGAGAATGAACCGACATATACAGTCTAGAGCGGCTATTGCGAGAGCGGAGCTCGCAAAATTGTATAGATTCAGAGAGGCGCAATTCAAAACCAAATTGCACCTCTACAAAGCATTAATACGACCACTTATCACTTATGCCCCTTCAGCTCTCGAAGTCGGAGCCAAATCCAACATCCGTGCGCTCCATATAATTCAGAATAAAGCTCTACGTTGGGTTTGTAACATCAAATGGCACGAGTTCATCAGGAACACAGAACTTCATAGGAGAGCACGAATGCCTCCACTAAACATCTATTGGAGGAAATTTTCTGAAGGACAAGTAGAGTGATTTCAAATACATCGATTACTTCAACAATCTCCTGGGAATAGATCAACCAGATAACATGTTCAATATCCATCCTGAACAACATCCAGTGCCCATATATTGAAAACTAAAAACTACTATAGATCTTGCTGCTAAGTCCGTGTAGGGAACGTCTAGACAAAATCAGTTTCTATCTGCCTGAGATACGATCCATCTCCTCCTATATCCTAAAATAAAATAGAAAAAATTCCCTCGCCCTCCACACATCATCTCTGTCCTAGTTATCATATCATTCCGATGCAAGCTGGGTTAAGCCCTGGCTCTTTTCCTCCTTCTAAAATTCACTTCCTCTAACATCTCTTGCTCTCCCCCCCCTCTCCTCCCCCCCCCCCTTCCTTGGAAAGGAGTTTTCTATCATCATTCATAATTGACAGTATTCCCTGCAGAACTGATAAGAGACGGGTTCCCTTATTTACCGTTTTTCTTTAAGGCTTAGCTTAGCTCTTTAGCTTAGTGAAGCATTTCCCCATTTCCTTCCCTAAATTTTATTCGTGTTTATTTTCTGTGTTTACTCCTCTCATTTTGTGTTTACAGGCAAGTGGTTGTTGACCGGTATTTCTGGTGTTGCTGGACCACTGGTACATCTCACGAAGGTTGTTTGGACACAATTGTGCGACCAAGTGGGAGGTGACCGCAGGAGACCTGATCCCAACTTGGGACGTCCGGCTCGTCCCACTTTGGGGCGCTTGTCTGTCTGATCAGCTGCCTCGTATATTTTCTTAGAGAAGATGTAAGGTGTTACAAGTACCTTTTGTGTGGGGCGGTATGCCACCCCAGAATCTGGGGTCTAGCCCCACCGGTATGGACTCCAGTAAGCCAACCACTAGGGGGTAGTGGTGGTGACCGACCCACGCTGGACATAGTCCAAAAATGCTGAATTTGTGATGATATATGCGACCGGTTCAACGCTTCCCTCAACCCTTCCTCATCAAGAAAGTGATTGACAGCCAGGCTGGTGCTGTTGAGATGGTAAGGAAACTGGCTAGTAGTGACCTTCTTCTTAAAGTTAAGTCATCAAATCAAGTGGCAGACTTACTAAAGCTGAAAAGAATTCATTTTTGCGATGTTGTGGCTTCCATTCCAGTGACCATGAACTCATGCAGAGGAGTAATCTTCTGTCCTGACGTCATGGGCATGAGTGAGGACGACATAGTAAATGAACTTGCAGACGAGGAAGTGATCGCTGCTCGACTTATCACAAAACTTATTGACGGCGAGCCACGTACAACCCACCTGATCACTCTAACTTTCGGAGATCCAAATTGCCAAAGGATATTGCCGTAGGTTAGGTTAGGTAGCTGTGAGACCTTACATACCGAACATCTTGCCATGTTTTAAATGCCAAAGGTTTGATCATGGTAAAAAGTCTTGTACTTTTTCATCTCGATGTGGAAAGTGTGCCAGCGTGGAGCATGTTGCTGACCATTGTACAGCCAAGGTGGTACTGTGCGTTAACTGTGGGGGGAGGCAACCACCCAAGCTCGTACCGAGAATGTCCTCGGTACAAGTTTGAGAAGAAGTCTGGCCAGTTAAGGCAAAGGAGAACATTTCATATGGTGAAGCAAGGAAGAGGGTGAAGGAGACTCACCAGACTCCCAAACACAATGAGTCCTATGCTATGGCATTGAAATGTAAGCTGGTCATGGTCACAATTGCCACGGGAACTGCTGAACCAACCACGACCCATCACTCCCGATGAATCTATAACGAATCAGAGCGACACTGACACTGACTCTGACGATAATACCCACAAAGACTCGTACTCAAGAGCCACCTGCTGCTCTGTTTGCCCCAACAATGTGAGAGGACAAGATGAAGTTACAAAAGAAACTGTGTGGCAGGTGGTCGTTCCTGTGGCTCCAGCGAGTAGGTCTTCCTCCATGATGAAGTCTTCCTCGGTGGAATCACTGGACGACAATACCGTGCCCACTATCAGGAGCCGATCCCGTTCCCCTGGGGACTCGCCCAATTTAAGAAAAAAAAAAGGGTTCACAAAGCTGGCCGGCTAAAGAAGTCTTAAACCAACGCGTTCAATATCATTCAGTGGAATTGTAGAGGTCTTAAGAATAAGCAAGCACAACTATCACTGTTGCTTGCATTATATAGACCATCCGTTATTTGTCTACAAGAGACCAATCTGAACAGCTCAGTCGAAGATTGTGTTGTTTTAGATAACTATCACCCGTATAGAAGATCATGGGGTAGGCATTTATATACACCAAAGCTTACCCCATACAGAAGTGACTTTAAATTCTACTCTGGGCCTAAATCCTCACTAACCAGCCAACCAACCAACCATTATGATACATATTTTACTTGATCAACACATCAGGCCTGGCCCCACCACCTACTAACCTTCTCCAGACACACTTGCTGCCTCCTGACCATTAGTGTCTTACTCTCACAACATCAGACAGTGAGGAGAGTGTCACTAGACACACTTGCTGCCTCCTAACCATTAGTGTCTTACTCTCACAACATCAGACAGAGAGGAGAGTGTCTCCAGACACACTTGCTGCCTCCTAACCATTAGTGTCTTACTCTCACAACATCAGACAGAGAGGAGAGTGTCTCCAGACACACTTGCTGCCTCCTAACCATTAGTGTCTTACTCTCACAACATCAGACAGAGAGGAGAGTGTCCCCAGACACACTTGCTGCCTCCTAACCATTAGTGTCTTACTCTCACAACATCAGACAGAGAGGAGAGTGTCCCCAGACACACTTGCTGCCTCCTAACCATTAGTGTCTTACTCTCACAACATCAGACAGAGAGGAGAGTGTCCCCAGAGACACTTGCTGCCTCCTAACCATTAGTGTCTTACTCTCACAACATCAGACGGAGAGGAGAGTGTCCCCAGACACACTTGCTGCCTCCTAACCATTAGTGTCTTACTCTCACAACATCAGACAGAGAGGAGAGTGTCCCCAGACACACTTGCTGCCTCCTAACCATTAGTGTCTTACTCTCACAACATCAGACAGAGAGGAGAGTGTCTCCAGACACACTTGCTGCCTCCTAACCATTAGTGTCTTACTCTCACAACATCAGACAGAGAGGAGAGTATCTCCAGACACACTTGCTGCCTCCTAACCATTAGTGTCTTACTCTCACAACATCAGACAGAGAGGAGAGTGTCCCCAGAGACACTTGCTGCCTCCTAACCATTAGTGTCTTACTCTCACAACATCAGACGGAGAGGAGAGTGTCTCCAGACACACTTGCTGCCTCCTAACCATTAGTGTCTTACTCTCACAACATCAGACAGAGAGGAGAGTGTCCCCAGACACACTTGCTGCCTCCTAACCATTAGTGTCTTACTCTCACAACATCAGACAGAGAGGAGAGTGTCCCCAGAGACACTTGCTGCCTCCTAACCATTAGTGTCTTACTCTCACAACATCAGACGGAGAGGAGAGTGTCCCCAGACACACTTGCTGCCTCCTAACCATTAGTGTCTTACTCTCACAACATCAGACAGAGAGGAGAGTGTCTCCAGACACACTTGCTGCCTCCTAACCATTAGTGTCTTACTCTCACAACATCAGACAGAGAGGAGAGTGTCCCCAGACACACTTACTGCCTCCTAACCATTAGTGTCTTACTCTCACAACATCAGACAGAGAGAAGAGTGTCTCCAGACACACTTGCTGCCTCCTAACCATTAGTGTCTTACTCTCACAACATCAGACAGAGAGGAGAGTGTCTCCAGACACACTTGCTGCCTCCTAACCATTAGTGTCTTACTCTCACAACATCAGACAGAGAGGAGAGTGTCCCCAGACACACTTGCTGCCTCCTAACCATTAGTGTCTTACTCTCACAACATCAGACAGAGAGGAGAGTGTCCCCAGACACACTTGCTGCCTCCTAACCATTAGTGTCTTACTCTCACAACATCAGACAGAGAGGAGAGTGTCCCCAGACACACTTGCTGCCTCCTAACCATTAGTGTCTTACTCTCACAACATCAGACAGAGAGGATGTTATGCCTCTTATCTAACCTGACACATCAGCCGGGGTCTCAGGACGTTGATAAGGTCATGGTCGGATCTCCTTATGTATCTATCATGTGACCTCAGGCGAGTTATTGAACTTTATCGCTGATAATACAGCGTTGTTAGGGGTTAATGATGGCAGTTATTAACCTCGTTTAAACACACATATTCACACGAAGAAGGTTGTATATAAGCCCGGCTAGCTCAGTCGGTAGAGCACGAGACTCTTAATCTCGGGGTCGTGGGTTCGAGCCCCACGTTGGGCGGTAACAGTTTTCTATGATGTAACATGAAACAGCCTCTGAACATACCATCCACCGCCCGTCTAGATCAACCAATCTGCTAAGCAAAAGGCAGCTGAAGAGTCATTCAGTACTTAAAGACAAACCAGAAGTCTGTTTGAAAAAGTGAGTGATGATGCACGGGAGACTGAAGGAAATGTGTCACTATTCACTGCTGAACATTGTACATTACGTGTTATTCATCATCTCAGTAAGCTGTACAAAGCAAGATTTGCAAACAGTAAAGGATGCAAGAATTTCAGGTTAAGGAGGTTGAAGTGTAGTGCAGTTGTGCGCAATGTGTTTGCCCCGCATTTTAACAGCAACTTGAAAAGTGATATGGGCAGTCAGAAGTTTAGCTTCTTACCTGATGAGAGTAATGACATTACTGTAACGAAACTATTGGGTATTGCTGTCCAGTTCTATTCTGAAAGTAAGAATAAGATTATAATGACTTTCCTGGACCTGGTTGAGCTGACTGACTGTAATGTTAATGGGATATGTGATCCCATCAAGAAGTCTTTTAAAAATAATGGGTTGGAGTTACAAAACCTTATTGCAATTAGCACCGACAATGCTTCTGTGATGACAGATGTTAACTGTGGAGTGTATGATACACTCAAGTTAGAAGTTCCTCATCTGATCCTGATCAAGTGTGTGTGTGTGTCATTCTCTACAGCTAGTTGTCTCATGCTGCAGCAGAGTGTCTCCCTAGGAACCTGGATTTTATCGTCAGAGAAACCTATAATTGGTTCTCCCACTCTGCCAGTGATGGTCAAGCTCCAATGAAATCTATACAGCTAAGCCAGACTCGATGGCTGTCAATTGAATCAGCAGTTGTCATAATACTGCAGCAGTGGGTTGAACTTATGATTCACATTGAAATGGCAAGAAATGATGAAAGGTGTTATACATCTCAGAACCTCTATGAGATGTTTTGTGACAAGAAAAGCTATGCCTTCCTGATATTCCTGAAGTATATTCTTGGAGAAGCTCAATGTGTAAATGAGAAATTTGAAGCTAAGGTACAGGATCCAAGCAAACTGCTAAGTGACTTTATTCAACTTATTGATTCCATAAGTTCTAAGGTTCTCATCCCAGGCAGAAATTAGATGAAGGAGATTCAATAGAGAACTACTTAAACCCACGTGCGTCCTTGAGGAACGAGTTTGAAAAGGAGATGGCACAATGTAAGCTTCCTGATGAAAAGGATATCCGAGGAAGATACATACAGTTTGTAGTGGAGTTGGTGAAACAGCTTCGTCAACGTTTGCCAGACAATGTCCAAGTGTCACAGTCAATGTCATCACTGAGTACAAGTGAATATCTGCAACCCATAAAGCCTGGAATACTGGAATTAGCAAAGATGTTTACTGATAACGAAAATTTCTCACATGCATTGAGTTCCAGTTGAGGAAGCTTCATCATGTATTGTGGAAGCAGAACACTGTGACCCTAGCACTCTGGACTGAAATAACCTCGTACAAGGATGCAACAGGAGGGAATCGGTAACCTCTCTGAGTTGGCTTTGAATGTGCTGGTATTGTCTCACTCCAACACTGATGTTGAGCGAATCTTTAGTTATATCAACATCGTGAAGTCAAAGCTTCGAAATAGACTGAGTATCAAAAACTTAGATGCAATACTAACAGTCAAGTATGGACTAATATGAAATGGAAACTGTTGTTATGATCTTAACTGCCTGAGGAAGTACTGAAAAACACTGGGTTATTGAAAAGATACGAGTTATCACAACCACAACCTGGACCCTCACATAGACCACCACAACCCCAGGTCACCGAGGACGAAGAGACTGCGAATTGGTAATTAGCAGATCTGGAATAATAGTGAGTATTTTAGTGTTAAAACAGTCAGTCGTACCTGTCATTAGTCATTTGGCACGTCAAAGAGCAGAAATAATTCGAAGAGCATTTTTTTCGCTGTCATTTTAGCCAGTTTAACGCTTTTTTTAGCGCTTTTCGGGAGAGAATCTAGCGCCATATAAAATTTGGTGCTCAAAAGGTTTCAGTAGCTGGTTGGTGGTCAGTCAGGACGGGTGTTGGCGCTGTTCTGGTTATCCGATGTGTTTTATCTTGATCACGGAGTGGGGGGACAGAGAGAAATGATAACCTAACTTGATGAATATGAGAAGTTTCCTGGGCTCTGGCATCCCCAAAATGGATCGTACTACAATAAAACCGTCAAGTATGGTCGCTGGGTTAGCACTGCACGGGGTATCTGGCAATTATTTCACATGATCGTAAGAAAAATTAAAGAATTAATAAACATCACTTTTCTTTTGTCTTATTTTTCTTAATATTCGACATATTTCATTCATTGATTTCAATCAGATTCGGTAAAAGTTGTGATGATTCAACATTGTGTTTGTAAAACGTCCACTGTGGATCTTCCTCCGTTCCTGAAATACTAAGATAACGACCTTGTGGACGCCGACCACAACACGTCAACACCCCAGTCACAACCCCACGTGGTCACGGTGGCCTCAACCAGTCACAACCCCACGTGGTCACGTTGGCCTCAACCAGTCACAACCCTACGTGGTCACGGTGGCCTCAACCAGTCACAACCCTACGTGGTCACGCTGGCCTCAACCAGTCACAACCGCACGTGGTCACGCTGGCCTCAACCAGTCACAACCGCACGTGGTCACGCTGGCCTCAACCAGTCACAACCCCACGTGGTCACGCTGTCCTCAACCAATCACAACCCCAAGTGGTCACGCTGGCCTCAACCAGTCACAACCCCACGTGGTCACCCTGGCCTCAACCAGTCACAACCCCACGTGGTCTCGCTGGCCTCAACCAGTCACAACCCCACGTGGTCTCGCTGGCCTCAACCAGTCACAACCCCACGTGGTCTCGCTGGCCTCAACCAGTCACAACCCCACCTGGTCACGCTGTCCTCAACCAATCACAACCCCAAGTGGTCGCGCTGGCCTCAACCAGTCACAACCCCACGTGGTCACGCTGGCCTCAACCAGTCACAACCCCACGTGGTCACGCTATCCTCAACCAATCACAACCCCAAGTGGTCACGCTGGCCTCAACCAGTCACAACCCCACGTGGTCACGCTGGCCTCAACCAGTCACAACCCCACGTGGTCACGCTGGCCTCAACCAGTCACAAACCCACGTGGTCACTCTGGCCTCAACCAGTCACAACCCTACGGGGTCACGGTAGCCTCAACCAGTCACAACGCCACGTGGCCACGCTGGCCTCAACCAGTCACAACCCAACTTTGTCACGCTGGCCTCAGTCAATCACAAGCCCCACGTGGTCACGCTGCCCTCAACCAGTCACAAGCCCCACGCGGTCACGCTATCCTCAAACAGTCACAAGCCCCACGTGGTCATGCTGCCCACAACCAGTCACAAGCCCCACGTGGTCACGGTAGCCTCAACCAGTCACAACCCCACGTGGTCACGCTGGCTTCAACCAGTCACAACCCTACGTGGTCACGCTGGCCTCAACCAGTCACAACCCCACGTGGTCACGCTGGCCTCAACCAGTCACAAGCCCCACGTGGTCACGCTGGCTTCAACCAGTCACAACCCTACGTGGTCACGCTGGCCTCAACCAGTCACAACCCCACGTGGTCACGCAAGCCTCAACCAGTCACAAGCCCCACGTGGTCACGTTGGCCTCAATCACTCTGTATCAATTGTCACCTGCCACCAATTATTGTATCAGATGGGCAATGCCTGGAAGACGAGAGCGATGTGCTTTCAGAGTATATTTTCACAGAAACTACATAGTAAAAATAATTTTGTAACTATAGCTTTAGAATAATTCGAAAAAGACAAAGTTACATGAAGCATAAAAACGGTCTTAGAAAAGGAGAGTTGCAAGTGTAGCAGCAGCAGGTGTTGGTCAAGATGTTATAACGGGCAGGTCATGATGCGGCCCATCATCTACAAGTGGTACACACACCATCCCTAGACCACACTTACACTACACTTGACCCAGCCTTGTGGCACCCGCGCCAGCCAGGTACTCACTGGCAGTCAACATTATATCCTGACAACAAACTTGGACCTACAACTAAACACAACTTATAAATAATAACCCAGCTGGCTAGATTGACAACCATCATGGCGGTCCGCCAGTCATCTGTATATCTCAATCTTTCCTTCATTTATTCTCTAACTTTTTCATGTCATATCCCAACTCCTCTGTTCATCAACATCTTTACGTCATCTCATAGAAAGGGATATTTACACAGTAAGAGTGTATGTGGCACTCAATCTCTCTTGGTATTTCTTCACACAAGTCTCTTTTCCAAGTTCACTTCCTCTCGCCACCTCTTCTCCCCGACATTGTTTCCTCTTTTTCGAAAACCTCTTCAGATCTTCACTGTCGTCTCCACAAGATGGTGATCAAACATCACACCAGCAGCCCCTTTCAGCATATTTACATCCAAAAGTCTTTCTTTTACATGCCTTTCAATTAACATGTAATACAGTCATGCCCGCTGACCATCTCTCCTACTCACATACGTATATTTGTGTATATCACATTTTACAAACCAGGTATTCCCAATCACCAGTCCTTTACACACACACAACACAAGTTGTTCACCATTTCCATGCGTCTCAGTTATACCCTCCACTGCCACATTACTTACCTTCACATTTAAATCACCATCACTAATACCTGGTCTCTTACATCATAACTGCTGACACACTCACTCACTTGCTCCCAAAATACTTGCCTCTGTTCTTGACTCTAACCCTTTACCTCGCTAAGTGCCATTTGACCTGACCTAATGGGGCAGGACAAGGGTCATCATCTTCAGTACTCACTGGACACCTCTGGTCCTTGGCCTCAGCCACTACACTCTCCACTTCAATACTATCTCACTAAACGCTTGAAATCACTGATCTTTGACCCAACGCTTTCAGATAATGTCAAAATCCTAATTCATCGTCAAGATCTTTACTATAACGTTGGATGAACATACTGAGTGTTGGAGATTCGAACCCATGATCTTGATCTTTGACACTCAGGCTCGGTGATAATGTGTACCACACCTGCCAGTGAATTCCAATACTTAGTCACATAAATCTTAAGACCACACATGTACATACCGAACTCTAGATAAAAATATGTTCAACGAAAGATATTTCATATATCTGGTTTGAAAACTGATAAGATCAGGAAATAAGATTTAATCATTATCTTTATCGGACGATTATAATGCCCAACAACACACGTTAGGTACACAATATATTTCCTACTAACCTACATGTGAAGTGACAATCCATACCACTTGACAACCAGCGTACTATATCCTTCAGTAGCAGATATCATACTATACTTAATGATAATAATAATCATAATGACTATAATAATGATATTGATAATAGTAACGATGATCATGTTAATAATAATGATAATGATAATGATAATGATACCTAATAATAATGATGATGATAATGATAATAATGATAATATGGTTGCGAGGCGTGGGCTATAGATAGGGTTGTGTGGAGGAGGTGAATTTGTTGGAAATGAGATTTTGAGGACAATGTGTGGTGCGAGGTTGTTTGATCGAGTAAGTAATGAAAGGGTAAGAAATATGTGTGGTAATAAAAAGAGTGAGATTGAGAGAGCAGAAGAGGGTGTATTGAAATGGTTTGGTCACATGGAGAGAATGAGTGAGGAAAGATTGACAAAGAGGATATATGTGTTAGAGGTGGAGGGAATGAGAAGTAGGACACCAAATTGGAGGTGGAAGGATGGAGTGAAAATGATTTTGAGTGATCGGCGCCTGAACATGCAGGAGGGTGAAAGGCATGCAAGGAATAAAATTAATTGAAATGATGTGGTATACCGGGGTCGACGTGCTGTCAATGGATTGAACCAGGGCATGCGAAGCGTCTGGGATAAACATGGAAAGTTCTGTGGAGCCTGGATGTGGAAAGGGAGCTGTAGTTTCGGTGCATTATACGTGACAGCTAGAGACTGAGTGTGAACGAATGTGGCCTTTGTTGTCTTTTCCTAGCGCTAACTCGCGCGCGTGCGGGGAGAGGGGTTGTCATTTCATATGTGGCGGGGTGGCGATGGGAATGAATAAAAGCAGCAAGTATGAATTATGTACATGTGTAGATATGTATATGTCTGTGTATGTATATATATGTATACGTGGAAATGTATAGATATGTATATGTGCGTGTGTGGACGTGTATGTATATACATGTGTATGTGGGTGGGTTGGGCCATTCTTTCGTCTGTTTCCTTGCACTACCTCGATAACGCGGGAGACAGCGAGAAAGTATATTAGATAAATAATAATGATAATGATTATGATAATAATAATAGTAATAATAATAATAGTAATAATAATAAAAATGATAATAATAATAATGATAATAATAATAATAATAATAATAATAATAATAATAATAATAATAATAATAATAATAATAACAATGATAATAATGGCAATGATTATAATGATGATAATGGTAATAATGATAATAATGATAATGATAATGATAATTTTAATAATAATAATAAAAGTAATAATAATAATGATGATAATAATAATGATAATAATAATGACAATAATAATACTAATGATGATAATAATTATAATGAAAATGATAATATAACAGTAATGATAATAATGATAATAGGAATAATGATGATGATAATAATAAGGATAATAATATGGCAATAATAATAATAATAATAATAATAATAATAATAATAATAATAATAATAATAATAATAATAATAATAATAATAATAATAATAATAATAATAGTAATAATAATAATAATAATAATAATAATAATAATAATAATAATAATAATAATAATAATGATAATAATAATAATAATAATAATAATAATAATAAGCCTAGTCCTCTGTTCTCAACGCTACCTCGCTAATGCGGGAAATGGCGAATAGTATGAAAGAAAAAAGAATAATAATAATAATAATGATAATAATAATGATAATAATACTAATGATAATGATAATAATAATAATAATAATAATAATAATAATAATAATAATGACAATAATGATAATAATAATAGTAATAATAATGATAGTAATAATAACAATAATAATAATAATGATAATAATAATTATAATAACAACAGTAATAATGATAATAATGATAATGATAATAATAATAATAATGATAATTATAATAATAATGATAAAAATAATGATAATTATAATAAAAATGACAATAAAATTTATAATAATAATGATAGTAATAATAATGATGTAAGTATACTAAATAGTACTGTACTATAGTAATGATAGTAATAATAGTAATAATGATAATGATAATGATAATAAAATTAATAATGATAATAAAATTGAGAATGATAATGATAGTAATAATAATGATGTAGTTATAATAAATAGCACTGCACTATAATAATGATAATAATAGTAATAGTAATAATGATAATGATAATAATAACGATAATAGCAATAATGATAATGATGATAATAATAATAGTGATGATGATAATAATAATAAAAACAGTAACAATAATAATGATAATACTAATGATAATAATAATAATGATGATAATGATAATGATAATAATAATAATAATAATAATAATAATAATAATAATAATAATGATAATAATAATAATAATTATAATAATAATAATGATAATAATAATAATAATAATAATGATAATAATGATAATAATAAAATAATAATAATAATGATAATAACAATAATAATGATAATAATAATAGTAATAATAATAATAATGATAATAATAATAATAATAATAATAATAATAATAATAATAATAATAATAATAATAATAATAATAATAATAATAATAATAATAATAATAATAATAATAATAATAATAATAATAATAATAATGATAGTAATGATAATGATGTAAGTATGATAAATAGTACTGTACTATACTAACAATAATAGTAATAATGATAATGATAATGATAATGATAATATTGATGATAATGATAATAATAATGATAATGATAATAAAATTGATAATGATAATGATAGTAATAATAATGATGTAATTATAATAAATAGTACTGTACTATAATGATAATAATAATAATAGTAATAATGATAATGATAATGATAATGATAATAATAATAAGAATGATAATAAAATTGATTATAATAATGATAATAATAATAATAATGATAATAATAATAATAATGATGTAATTATGATAAAAAGTACTGTACTATAATGATGATAACGGTAAAACATTCAATACAGTTGCGTCTTCCTAATATAACAAGACAATATGGTCTAAATATACCACATACCGGTGTTACACTGAGTTAGAAGTGTTGGCGCCAGACGTATGAAAGTTGACTGCGAAAATAATGGAATGACTCATTTAATCCATTGTGGAAACGTCAGTCTGTAAGATGTCTTATTGAATGTATAAGATCCCATTGTTGTTTACTGGCAGGAAGAGATCATGTTTACTCAGCGAAGTAAATAAACTCAGTACACCACGAGACTCGAGCTGTTTGATGCCCCCCATGTGTTGCTCCGCCTCGCAAGTTATTTTTCACCGGTATCTCCTCCTATGGGACTTGTGTGGGAGGAACAAGTGGTGCCCAGACCCGGGAGCAGCCTTTACGTGTTCAAGCGAACTGAACTTCTGTATACGTGCAGCAAGCTGTGGTGATTACTCGTGATGGCGGAGAAGGAGCAACTTGAAAGAGGACGGGCGGCTGCTCGTGGATGGTGTACGAGAGCCTCCAAGGCTTTGCTGACTTTGCTTGAACTGCCAACTGCGTCCAGGGTGCAGCTAAAAGACGCTATAGCGGATTTAGATAAGCGTCTAGACACCTTGGACCGAGTTCAAGCGGAATATGAATTGACAATAAGTGACCCTGAGTTGTTGGAAGCAGACCTGGACAAAGCAGATAGTTTACGCAGTGGTGTTAGAGCTGTTCGGGTGCAGGCCGGGGAACTGTTGGCGAAACTGGATAAGACTGCCGTCCATGAAGGGTCGGGAAGTAGTGAAGATAAGTCTGCAAATGCAAGCGCAGTGTCTACTAGTGTCAGTGTGAACTTTCCACGGCTCGACTTGCCGAAGTTTAGTGGTGAACTAACCCAGTGGCAGTCATTCTGGGATTTGTTTGTGGCCATGGTAGACGACTCTACTCTACCAGCCATCCGCAAGTTTACCTATCTGCAGGCCTTATTGGAAGGTTAGGCCAAGTCTGTCATCCAAGGCTTGTCACTTACTGCAGTTAATTATGCTGTGGCCTGTAATCTGTTGAAGGAGCGGTATGGGAAGCCAGAGAGGATTATCTTCGCCCACATTCAAGCTCTTCTTGGCTTGAGCCTGCCGTTCAAGCCTCAAGGATCTACGACTTATGTGTCCGCCGTGAGGAAGCTGCAGGATGACCTCCTGATCCACATCAGGAGTTTGGAGGCACTGGGGGTAAGTGGCAGTGAGTTTGGCCTCTTCCTCACCCCAGTGATTTTGTCTCGTCTGCCGAGCGACATCCGTTTGGAGTGGTCGAGGGAAGGATCGGGCCACGAAAGGGATCTCGCATGGCTGCTGGATTTTCTTAGGAAGGAGATTGAGCGCCGTGAACGCTCAGACTCCTTTAAGGACGTGACTACTGCTGCAGGGACAGACGGCCGCAGTGTGAGGGAGTCTGAGAGAAGAAAGAAGTCTCCTAGTTCTGCATTTGCTCTTCAGACAGTCTCAGAGACATATTCAGGTGGGTGTGGATTTTGTGATAAGTCCCATTCCAGTGAAAAGTGCTTTAAAGTTATCAAACTTCCACGTGCAGAACGACTGGAAAATATTCGTTCTGCTGAGCTGTGTTTTAAGTGCTTAAAAAGGGGGCACGTAGCTAGAGGTTGCAAGGCAAAGTGCTCTAAGTGTAAAGGCAACCATAATGTCCTTCTCTGCTCAAAGGATAATGTTTCACCTAAGGGCAGGGCTGTTAGTCAGCCGGCCAAGGAGAGTGAAGGGGAAACGGGAGATACCAATGTTATGCCTGGTGATCTAGTTGGTGTTTCTCATTCTTCACAGTTTAAACAAAGGTGTTGTGTCTTGCCGACAGCAAAAGTAAAAGTGTATGGAAGGCATGGCAAGTACGGTGAAGCTACTTTGTTGTTCGACTCTGGGGCAGATCGATCCTATGTGTCGAGTGAGTTTGTAAGGAAGGTTAGGCCTACATGGGTATCTTCTGAACAGATGTCCTATTCTGCCTTTGGGGGAAGTGAGAGTTCTAGATCTACCCAGTGTAATATTTATGACCTGAATTTAGTGGATGTTAATAATGAAGTAGTGTGTTTACTTGCAGCTGAAGTGCCCACAATATGTACTCCATTATTACGTCCTTGTGTTCCAGCTGAAACCCTACTGCCCTTTAAGTCTGTGCAGTTAGCAGATGAGTATGAGCGGGACAGGAAGGTAAATGTTGACATTTTGATAGGACTTGATGCCTATTGGAAATTTGTAATCCCCAACAAGAATTTGCAGGTTGAGGGACTAGTGGCTCAAGAGACGGTGTTTGGTTGGATCCTGTCTGGGATTTGTGCTTCGGCATCCAGGGGAAATGTTAAGTTGTCTCAGATGTTATGCACTAACAGTTTCAATGAGAATGAATTACATAAGTTTTGGGATTTAGAGTCAGTGGGAATTTGTAACAAGGAAGTATATCCTGATGTTAGCAACCATCCTGTGTTAAGATCCTTTTCAGAGACAGTTAAGTTTAAGGATGATAGATATGAGGTTGCTCTTCCCTGGAGATCAGAGCATAAGTGTAGCCTCCAAAATAATGAAAGGCTTGCAAGGAAAAGGTTGTTATGTTTGATGCATAAATTTAAATCCAATCCTAAACTTCAGGAGGAGTATGATGCCGTATTTGAGGGTTACGAACGGGAAGGCATCATTGAAGAGGTACCTGAGGGTGAGATGAACAGCCCATACCCCACATTCTACCTTCCTCATCATCCTGTCGTCAGGGAAGTCAGCACCACAAGTAAAGTAAGACCAGTCTTTGACGCATCTGCTGTGAGCTATAATGGAGTCTCATTAAATCACTGTCTTGAGGTGGGTCCCCCTCTTAACCCACAGTTGGTAGAGGTACTTATGAGGTTCAGAAGGTGGAAGGTTGCCTTAACTGGTGATATCACTAAAGCTTTCCTCCAGATTAATGTAAGGAAAGAAGACAGGGACGTGCATAGATTTCTTTGGAACTATAATGGTAACATTCGGATAATGAGATTTACTAGAGTTCCATTTGGTAATAAAAGTAGTCCATTTCTTAAAAGCTTTCCTGATTCTGAAGTTTTTGCAGAGCTAAAGGATAACCTATATGTGGATGACTGGTTGTCAGGAGCTGACAGTGCAGAGGAAGCCTTTGCTAAGTTTGATGAGGCACGGTCAGTTCTATCCAAGGCCAGTATGACACTTTCAAAGTGGAGCTCGAACCGCAATGCCTTAAAAGACAGATTTAATGACTACTTAGAGCCCAGCAAGCATGCAGAGACAAAGATTCTTGGTTTACAGTGGTGTTTGACTAGAGATAGTTTTTCATTTGATTGTTTAGAATTGAAGGATCTTGAGGTAGCATCCACAAAGAGAGCAGTTCTCAGTGTCATCAGTAAATTATTTGATCCTCTTGGCCTTCTATGCCCAGTAATCATGATGGCAAAAAATATGTTCCAAGATATTTGGAGACTTGGACTTTCTTGGGATGAGATCTTGCCTACAGAATTGCAACACCGGTTTCAGAAGTGGGTTCAAAATATAAAAGTTCTTAACACATGGCAAGTTAATCGTTGTTACTTTCCAGAACTTGTTTGGAACAAGCTACAAAATGTAGAACTGCATGCCTTTGGAGATGCTTCCGAGAAGGGGTATGGTGCCTGTGTATACTTGAGAGTTCCTGATAATGACGGGTCATTTAAGGTAATCTTAGTTCTAGCCAAAGGAAGGGTAGCACCTATCGAGAAATTGTCGGTGCCGAGGTTGGAACAAATGGGTGCTCTTTGTGTGCTAGGCTATCTGTATTTGTGAAGACTTCCCTACACTTAATTGATGTACAAATGTACTGCTGGACTGATTCTAAAGTAGCATTGTCATGGATAAAGGGAGACCCTAATAGATGGAAGACTTTTATAGCGAATAGAGTAACTGAGATTCAGAGTTTAATCCTCCCAGTTCAGTGGAAGCATATTCCTGGTAAAGATAATCCAGCAGACCTTATTTCCAGAGGTGCCTTTGCTGAAGACTTAATTTCCTGTACCTCGTGGCTGAATGGTCCTGCTTGGCTCTCTGAACACTTTACTCCCATGCAACAGGATGAGGTACCAGCAGCACTGCCCATTGTAGAGGAGGTATTCCCAGACAGCCCAGTGACATGCTTAGTGTCCGAGCATCCATCAGTAGGGATTGACTACGCCCGCTGGGGTCATTTTACAAAAGCTATTAAGTGTGTAGCTTGGGTAATAAGGTTTGTGAACAGTTGTAAACCTCATGCTGTTAAATGTTTTGGGCCCTTGTCTTATACAGAGTTAGATCAAGCTAAGACAAAGTTAATAATTTGTGTTCAGAGAGAAAGGTACAGCAAGAGATCAGTGCCTTAATGCTTGAAAAGTCACTCCCTAAGAATTCTGGCATTAGGAAATTCAATCCTTTTATGGATGAAAATGGTCTTTTGAGAAGCAAGAGTCGGCTGGACCAGGCTGAATTAAGTTATGATTGCAAGTATCCTATGATTATTCCAGCAGGTCACATTGCCAAGCTGTTAGTTAGTTTCCAACATGTATTTCTGAAACACGCTGGTGTTTCCACTTTTATTTCAACATTAAGATCTTGTTACTTAATTGTCGGATTAAGAAAGCTTGCTAAGGTAGTCTGTAGAGAGTGTATGATTTGTCGTAGACATCACTCACAAGCTTGCCGTCAGCCTGTAGCTCCTCTCCCAGGACTAAGAATTAACTCTGCTCCTCCTTTCACTGTGACAGGTGTAGATTATGCTGGATCACTGTTTTGTGTTGATTTTCCATGCAAGAAGCTGTACATTTTGTTATTCACTTGTGGAGTTGTCCGTGCAGTACACTTAGAGTTGACTAACTCTATGTCTTATGATGATTGCTTACTTGCCTTTCGTAGGTTTTCTGCCAGAAGAGGCCTTCCATCAGTTATTTACTCTGACAATGCCAAGACTTGTATTAGTATGTCTAAACAAATGCATCAGTTCTTTGGCACCCTTGCTCCCCAGTGGAAGTTTGTTGTAGCCCATGCTCCATGGTGGGAAGGTTGGTGGGAAAGATTAGTCCGATCTGTTAAATTAGCTCTGAGAAAGACTCTTGGTATAAAATGTTTAACAAGATGTGAGCTAGAGACTACCTTACATGAAACTGAGGCATGTGTAAATTCTAGACCCTTAACTTTTGCCACAGATGATTCTAATTCTGTAAGCCCTTTAACACCTTTTCATTTTTTAATTGGACGCACTGCTGGATTTCATAGAGAGCTTAAGGGTGATTGTCAGGTTCCTGAAATGTCACATAAGGACCTATGTGAGCGAGAAAGCCTGAGACATCAACAACTTGATAAGTTTTGGAATGTGTGGGTGTCTGACTATTTATTGAATTTACCCCCTATCATTACAGGTTTCATACCCAGATGTAAACTGGAGAAGGGATCTGTTGTGCTGGTTCGGGAAGATAATTCTCCTCGTTTGCAATGGCCCCTTGGAGTGATTGTTGAGCTATTCCCTGGGAAGGATGGAATAATTCGTAGTGTCAAAGTTAAGACTGCAAAGGGAGTAATTAGTAGGCCAGTGCAAAAACTGCATAACTTGGAGCTTTCATCTGCAGGGGAGGATGCTACAGCAGATGAAGCTCATAGTCCCTTACCACCAACAATTGCCTTCCCAGCATATGCTCAAGGTTCTGATGAGGCTCACTCCATGACACCGTCGTCAACTTATGTGTCTAGAACAGGACGAACTGTAAAGCCTCCTCAGAGACTGAATATGTGAGATTGGAGGGTTTGAGATGTATTGTAGATTTAGGTTGATGATCAGTATAGTCCCTTTGGGTATTGTTTATTGTTGTATTGTATCATTTGCTTCCCAGGGTGAGGGTTGAGTTGACTCTTAGTGAGACATTTGTATTTATACATCCTGATGCCATATGATCATGTTGTTGAGAGTAAGGATAGGAGTTATTAAAGGTACTCCTATGGTGGGGAGATGTTGGCGCCAGACGTATGAAAGTTGACTGCGAAAATAATGGAATGACGCATTTAATCCATTGTGGACACGTCAGTCTGTAAGATGCCTTATTGAATGTATAAGATCCCATTGTTGTTTGGAAGAGATCATATTTACTCAGCAAAGTAAATAAACTCAGTACACCACGAGACTCGAGCTGTTTGATACCCCCCATGTGTTGCTCCGCCTCGCGAGTTAATTTTCACCGGTTTCTCCTCCTATGGGACTTGTGTGGGAGGAACACTTAGTGCAAGCAGCCGCTGTTGTTATGACACAATATAAGCTGTCAGTCATGGACGCTCACACATTCAGGGTTAAAGCCTGTCCAGCGAGGCCCCTCATATCTTGCCATGATGCCATCTTGGCTCACGTGAGCGATACCCGTGCTCGGCTACGGCTGGCCATGTTGTGGGGCTGAGCTTCCCTGACAAGTGCAGTCCACACACTCCAGCCATGATATGGCAGGATGTGGCACGAGCCTAGTGTGTGGACGGTTGTGAAACCCAGTGTTTACAACACTACACGTGTGTGTGTGTGTGTGTGTGTGTGTGTGTGTGTGTGTGTGTGTGTGTGTGTGTGTGGACGAGATGTCTTGCACGAGGAGGACTGGCGTGTGGTCAGGGTAGAGTAAGCGTTCACTGAAGGAAGCAGCAGGACCTCCTCCAGTCCCTCTATATATTTCCTGGCTGTGAACCGTCCTGGACCAACATCTGCCAGCAACACCACCTGCGTGAAGCCATCCTGTGCCAAGTGTGCCACTTCCCCGGGTTCCAGCCACATGTGCGGCTTCATATGTGGCATGATACATGATGATGATTGATGAGACATATCATCCTGGTATGGAGGGATGAGTTATCCCTGTGTGGGACAATATTACACATGCGCTACATTACGCTGAACTGTCTACATAATGAGTAGAAAAACGTGACCTAAGATACAGGGCAATAGTCTATTATTGATAAAGAATTGATCATATTCTTAATTAATAACCTAAACCTGCACCAGTGCGGGGAATGCCTAATACAGAGAGAGAGAGAGAGAGAGAGAGAGAGAGAGAGAGAGAGAGAGAGAGAGAGAGAGAGAGAGAGAGAGAGAGAGAGAGAGAGAGAGTATGTTAACCGTCACACTCTAGTATTTCTGGAAGCGTCAGTCAGAAGTAAACGTGTTTTCGTCACACAAGACAACGTGATCCCAGAAGCCAGTATCTTTATCACAATATTCAGGTTCATATTCCCTTCTCTTCTCCATGTTTAAGTTACTCAGAAGCTGGTGTGTGTGTGTGTGTGTGTGTGTGTGTGTGTGTGTGTGTGTGTGTGTGTGTGTGTGTGTGTGTGTGTGTGTGTGTGTGTGTGTGTGTGTGTGTGTGGCTGTGTCAGTCCTTGGAGTGAAGTCTGTTTTCGGACAGTGTGAGTGAGGGGCGCATCATCATCAGAGATGAATCATTATGCCAATAATTAGGGCGAGGCTAACCTGACCTCAGGTCTCATCACAACACGGTATGGCGTAGTGGTGGTCTGTGTTTAATATTAGTATACTGAACTGATGGTACTGGTGAGTAATGGGTAAATGGGGGAAATTTCTCTTAACTTAGTGTGAAAATAAAGAATAAACAAAACTAAATACCAGACGAGGATAACAATATATACACACAACAAAATTCCCTTAACACAAAGATGAAATTAACCAAAGATGTTGCCCATGTACTATGTGATATGAAAATATCACACAAAAACAATAAAATACAAAGAAGAAAATGCAAGGCTAAGATAATATAAGCAAAGAAAAAAGAAAGAGAACTAGAAAATATTGAAGTTCTCATACATGAAAATGAAATATAGACTAGGCTGTCCATCCAACAACAGATTAACATATAAGAGGAAATTTAAATCATAAATTTTACATCTTACATTATTAGATAAAAGACAAAAAAAATAATGTATGCAAAATATGAATAAAGTGTATACTTATATGAAATTATGTAGTTAATGACGCCAATAGAACAAGCACTAACATCCAAGAATATAATAATCTATGCAAATATAAAGTAAGACATCAAATAATGTTCCAGCAAAAGAAGGATGGGATGAATCAAAGACAAATTGACAATAAACAACCACATCTTTCTACAAAGTCAACAACAAACAAAGGCGAAGGTTTTAGATATGAGGAAGTACACACAGCAAAAAAACTATCGCGCGTTTTTTGTACGAAACAAAATGACGCACCAGACGTGGAATAATGGAACAGTCAACATTTTCCTGTGAGATGGTGGTAGCCCTGATGTCCCTGCCTGTGGGTGTCCTCACCTATGTAATGGCAACGATATATCCTTCCGTATGTAGTACAGTAGATGGGATACGTAAATTGAGCATGTAAATGTAATATTCTGCACAGTAAGGCATATTGCAGTAATCATTATCTCTTGCAAAGTGTCAAATTCGTGGTGTAAAATAATATACTACATGGTAACTACGACACCCTGCTTCATACCGGCGGTGATTTATCTGTCTGCTGGTTTAGATTAATCAGCAACCTCACGTAATATGTAGTATCACCTGTGTGACTGATAACAGTATGTCACAAACCTGGCACCACATCATAGTATTTAGTAAACCAACATGAAAAGTAATGACTCTTTTCATGGATCTGCATTAGTTAACTTCCCTTTAACAGTGAAAATCAGATTTCTATATAACATGACCATAGACATGTTGTTGGAGGTTAAGGAAGTAATCTTTGACTGTAAATTTTATTATTTCAATACTTGGTATAACCTCGTCCCGTTGCCAACACTTCATTGAGCCTTCGAGGCATGGATGCCACTAACGTCTGCGTTAAGTTCCTACCAGAAGGGCTTCGTAGATGTTCCCATGCTTGTAAAGCATCATTTACGACTGTAGCACGACATCGATGTTGTCGGTCAGGCAGGCCTTTCTGCATGGCCGCCCATACGTGCTCTATCGGGATGAGATCAGGCGATTTTGCAGGATGTGGCAACACTGTTATACGTAGATGGCGAGCATACCACGCCTTTACAACCCTGGATGTGTGAACTGGGCTGTTATCTTGGACGAGGTAAAATGGCTCCGGCTCTGGAAACAGCATAGCCCCCACTGAAGGTAGCAGGACCTCCTCCAGTATCTCAACGTATCTAGGTCCGGTCAAGTGGCCAGGCCCGACATCCACCAACTCACCGACACCAGCACCATGGATGGATCCAACCAAATAGTCCTGCACTGACGCGCGCGCCCACTCCTCCTGCTACCCACCACATGTTGTGTCTCGTATCTGGTTATATAAAATGTATAAAATTACATAAGACACACGTGTGTCTTAATCATATTAGTGCAACTGTTGCTGCAATATAGATTAAGATAATAACTAAGTAAATTAAAAAATATTAACTAAATATATAATAATTATTTATTATGATATCACATCGTAAATGGAGATTATTGCTACAGTATTTACATATGCCGTATAAAGTGATCATGATCACTGTTAGTCACTTAAAAAATAATGAGTGTGCATAACTAAAATGTAATACTGCAGCACAACAGGACGTTTCAAGCAGCAAACGACTGTGGTGGCCGTGGCACCATGGTTTCAAAGCACTTCCGGAACGGTTGTTCATGTTGGCCTCACCATAAATTGTCATTATAAAATGGAAAATATGTTATATAGCATAACCTCTGTGTGTGTGTGTGTGTGTGTGTGTGTGTGTGTGTGTGTGTGAGAGAGACAGACAGACAGAGAAAGAGCTAACCTGGTGTTAGGATGCCGCCAAACATGTTTGTTTGCAGGGGGACCATCGCTGCAGAAGGTTTTTTCATCACAAAAGATGACGTTCTCCCAAAACTGATGTGGCTTGTCCGCATACTCCAACGCATACTCCACCCTGCTCTCCATGTTTGCCTCACTTAACACAGGTTTTGTTGCTGGTATGCGACCACGTAGCCCCTCAGAGTGATGTCTGTTTCGGACAGTTTGAGGCGTGCACTGCAGACCAAGAGTATCCCGAATGTTGCTAGCGGGCGTGAAGGGGGCAGCAGCAATGACAGCTGCTATGGCCTAGGGAAAGGATGACATATTGCAAATATAACATGTGATGTGGTTATTTACATAACATCAAGTGGTCCAGTATACCTATATATGCAACATCATTACCTGATCATCTTCCGGGGTTGTGCAACGTGGGCGCCCACGCCGATGCCTGTTGTCTGTGTTGCCCAACTCTGCCTGTCGGCGAATCCATCGTGCTACGGTTGACCGGTGAATACCAAGACGTCTCCCAATTTCAGAGTCGCTGTAGCCCTCATTATGAAGCTGTAGAATAGCTTCACGTGTCGCTTGTGAGGTCTCCATGGTAAAATTAGATATACCACAAAAACAACCTTTCGACATTGGCTCGCAGTGAACTATACCCGCGCTGTTTCATTGTTTCAAAAATATATCGCATGTCTCATTACATTTCCTGCATGGACACGAAATGGCGGTGTAAGATAACCTTTATGGACTGCCACGAACCCAGATGTGCTATAGAATAATACAATATCAATAGTAAAACATATTCTTCCCAAATTACACCTATACAATATGAAGCTATTGTGTTTACCTGGCATCACATTGAGGTATGCTGCAGCTACCACATGCGGGGGTTGCCGCATATAGCTGTGTGTGTCTCACAGATATATTACACACACCAATTCAAAAGTAGGGGTTCGTACTGCCTTGTATGATGTAATTTTATTGTTAATAATATACTGCCGCTCTTGTGGCACGTAACTTACATGGGTCTAGCATAGGACTCTGGAAACCTGTGGCTTCCAGGCACGTATACCAACCCTACCGGCATGGTACAACAGGTAGGTCAGTGATCATTACAGACGTCTTCAAACCCCCTCTGCGCGATAGTTTTTTTGTTGTGTGTACATGTAGAGTATATGTGCATGTAATTAATGACATATTTTTCAATAGTAGGTACGTAATAGTAGGAGGTGAGAGTACTGCTATCACTCGATCAACCGCCTGGATAATGTCCTTCAGTGATTCACTAACAAAGTGTGGAGTTACGACACTCTGGTACTGGTAAAGGAAAACAGCACAGGACAGATGTCTGCTCCAACACTGTCCATCCACACTATGGAGACCACTATGAATTTACCTGTCTGTGGCTCTGGACGGGCAGGTTTATATCATGAGATTCTCTCTCTCTCTCTCTCTCTCTCTCTCTCTCTCTCTCTCTCTCTCTCTCTCTCTCTCTCTCTCTCTCTCTCTCTCTCTCTCTCCGGGGAGTTCCTATACCCTTCTCATATCTCACAATTCGCACTTGTCCCACGACTTAATATTGCCCTGTGTTTTTACCAGTGCACGTGATGTTTTACCTTCTATTCCTTCTCAACACGATCCCCACACATTGTCGATTGAAGAAAATTGCACTTTTTCACTGTTGGCAAATGTTTCCTCTCTCTCTCTCTCTCTCTCTCTCTCTCTCTCTCTCTCTCTCTCTCTCTCTCTCTCTCTCTCTCTCTCTCTCTCTCTCTCTCTGTCTTCCCCCGCCCCCATCTCTATCCTCTCATCGTCATCATATTCTTGTGTTAAGAGTGACGGTAGAGAGGCAACGATCTCATAATTCACTGTGGAATTATGGTATCATCGTCAGACGTGTGAAGGTTCTGATATCTCACTAAGTCTCTGGCAGAGCTGCCTCATCTGTTTTGTCAGTCAGGGTTTCCTCCGACCTGAGCTGACCTGGCCATAATGACTGCTCCAGAAGATTAAGACGATCACATCCTGTCAACCACTCGGACGCTTTGGTGGATAATTTAGCCATGGGTGATATCAGGCAGGTGATCTATCGTACGAAAGTGCTCTTTTCAGGCTCGTGCACGTACTGTCCCTTCATCCACGCAGAAATCCACAGTGTCCTATTTCACAGTAAAGGTCATGTAAACATAGATGAAAAATCATGGAAAACAATGAGGATCGGAGAACGAAGATTAACGGGTCTGAGATTCACGATATGCAGTTTCAAGATATAATACTGAACAACATATACATTTCATCATTCCTGCTATGAAACATAAAGTTAATAGACATATGGCACATTCCATTCTACTTAGACACGCACGTGCTCATTGGAATCACCAGCTATTATGAAGATGAGGACAACACTGTTAATGAACATAAACATGACAGCCAATACAAGGATATCAATAACCAACAAGATATAAGATTGACTTAAGTTCTACTAGTCTTGTGCACACAGCTATGGATGATGGTGTGTACCTGTATGAACTAGTGAGGTGTCTTAACACAAAGCACATTATTCATAGTCAACAGAACTAACGTTGTTTCAACTAAATATAAAACAACCCATCTGCCGCAGTTAGTGTCCCAGGCTATAATAAGTTGCCAAATATCTCACTAGCCTTGGAAAACCTCCTACACACGAGCCTCTCACGCTCCGGAGGAACACCATATCTTAGCTGACGACAATCGTACTGTCACCCTGGGTTAGTCCCAGCTACCTCGTCTCTCTACTCATGAGACACTATGACACACGAGGGTTAATATCCTCTAGCAAAAACGTGTTATCGTCCTAAACAACAGTGTCAGAAGTGGAACTTTATCCACAACTTATCTCTTGTCCCCCCTGACTCTTCCCCAGTGACCTCAACCCGTGGAACAATAAGCTTTAGAATATCTTATTGTTCTCCAGCTGTTAACCGTGTTATAGATCATCACTACCTCTGTTGTCTGGCAGTCCCATGTACTCCCATGTAGTGTCGTTGCTCTTTCCGTGGAAGGTGATCTCGGGTGAGACCAATTAACCTTCTTGGCTTCTTTAGTCACTAAACCTCTAATATATACCTTATTCTTCAGAGTTTACATATGCGACTTGAGTATATGATGCATGACAGTGGAATGATCTCACAGTCTTACCATAACACTGATTGTATCATATCAGCCACAATCTTACTATAACAGATATGCGTGTACATTTATCAGTGTCTTTCTTTCTATCTGCTTATCTGTTCTAACATGTAAACGAAACTAACGAAATCGAAGCCAGATTTTATGTGCCCTGAACTACCCCTTTATGTCGTGGGGTTCGCTGCTGGTTGTTGGGTGTTGGGGGCTTGGGGTTGATCCCCCCCCACCCCCCCAAGGAATGTATGGCAAAGATACATGTGCCCACCCACGCTGGGCCTAGCTGTTCCCGCCAGTGGCCAAGACTTATCCTCCAGGCCGGCGGATGAATGAAGAAACTTGTGAAGGGTATAGGGCACAGGTCATCCTCGACGACCTCACCTCTCTCATATTAAAGACACGTTAAAGTTATCAAATCTATGTAATGCAAAATTTTTGTTCTTATTAACATGCTTAAAGTACTTGATAAGAGACCACTCAACTATATTTCTATCCATGACTGATTAGTGTATATGATAACCTTAACACTGCTCCAGTTAGGTTGATGACCAAAGCTTTTGAGTTGGACAAATATTTCATTAGATCTTGACCATACTTATCACTGTTTATATGTTGTTTAATCATAGTATTAAGAACTATACCAGTTTAATCAGTGAAAAACTGATCACACTCTTTACAGAGGATATTGTAAACACAACCCTTCTCAAAAGTTGCAGAATCTTTTGTTATTAAACTGTCCCAGACCACAATCATTACTGCTGATGACTACATTGATATCAAAATGGTAAACAAAATAAGACGATAAAGCAAATTCGCGTAATAGGATATACGCAAAAGTTTTTGTTCACAAATGCTTCTTTAGGTTGAGCATTGTAAAGATTGCAAGATTGCAAGCTGAATCAAGGATATGTTTGGTATACTGTCATATGTGATAATTGTCATAGATGTTACTGAGCTCATCATCAATGAATTTTTTACTACATATATGAAATGGTCTAAGAAACGTTGATGAAAATATAGAACGTTTCACTTTGTTATGATAAGTAGAGCGGTAGTAAATGATATGAACAGACATATGTGGGTTTACGATATATGCTAAAATCTAGGCTGTTTTCATCCCTATGAAAATTAGTCTAAGAATGCCAATGTCTCAATTTCAAGAGTGAGCTTTATTTAGTTTATCAAACAAGCCATATTAGTAAGAAGTAAATCTTTATTTCTATCAATAAGGCCACAAATAAGGAATATCATCAAAGTATCGGTACTATTTGATATCATTACGCAAGAAGCCATAAAGTATATTGCTTACAACAAATTCCATACGTGACTTACCTCACGCGGCAGGTTATCATGATGATGTATGGCAAATCCTCTCCTAGCCCTCCTTAAATAATCTATATATGGAATTTTTTGAAAGCAAGACAGCATTTCTTGCTTTTTCCTGACCTATCCGATTTAGATGAGTAATAATTCATTATCATTTACTGATTTCTAATCTTCAGACATTCAAAGTCTTTTTTTATTTAGTAAACAGCATAAATTTCTTTTTCTTCTATAAAAAATTTTGTTTCCCTAAAAAATCTATCCAAGTCATCTTGAGAAAATACCACTGAAGTTCATGGTTTATGTTTCTTCAAAACACAAAATCTACTGGGTTTTCCTGTTATCACAATTCCATTTTTCATTTTGGACAGACTGTTCATTTTGGTAACTTATCTTCTTACAAGACTCGCCCTAGTTACCTGTCCTGTGAAAGACTTTCTACTCCAGCAGATCCATGTTTTACTGCCATACAACAACGTATATTTCGCTGCTTCTTTCAACAACCTGCCAAACTTGACATGTGAAATATATTCCTTTCTTTACTCTCCTTATTGCTGGGGCAACGTGCCTGTTCTTCCAGCCTCCTGTGCCTGAGTCATCCTTCTCCATCCTTGCTGGCAGTATTCCTCCAGTATTCAAACCTCAGTAACTTCATCTTTCCATCCAGCCACATTCTACATTCAGACTCCATTTCTCAAACGTAACGACCTTACGTTTACTTCCATCCACTTTCCGTTTTCTCCTCTTACTTGTTTTTCTTCATGCATTTAATGATCCCTGTCCAGTTTTGTTAATTCTTCAACAAATTACCTTTTCAACTTCAGTTCCTTCCGGCAGACATTAACTCTATACCACAACTTCCAGTGACAGTTGTAAGCTACTCTCACCATCTATTATTGTACTGTATATGTTAAACAACCTTGGGGACAACACATAACAGCAGCAGAACTTTATACATAGTAGGTTATAGTCAGCAACCGGCCAGGGTGGTACTACCATCCCGACTTAGGACTGTTACAGTGGTACCCGGAACCATCTTACATCCTCCGTGTCAGTAATGTGTGGACACCAGCCGCCCAGGGAAGTACCGTCATCCCGACTTAAGAGTGTTAAAGTGATGCTGGAAACCATCTTCCAGCCTGTGTGTCAAGATTGCTGGTCTTACTTTCTCTCTCATTATAACTAAGCTGCCGGGCGGCTGGTCTTAACATACCTGCACCACACACCTCTCCTCCTTTGTATAGCTTTACCTTTACTGTGAATCGAGAAACTTGATATGATTTATGGCGAGGCAGGAGGGAGGGAGTAATGATGGTGGGTAGGGAGTTATTGATTGGTTTCTCATCTTCATACTTCTTTGCTGGTTTTACTTCCACCTTCTTTATTCCCTTTTAGTGAAAGGGCAAATGAGATGTGTGTGTGTGTGTGTGTGTGTGTGTGTGTGTGTGTGTGTGTGTGTGTGTGTGTGTGTGTGTATTTCACTATACTCCTCTTGATTTTGGCTACACAGCGGATAAAAGAATCAAAAGTCACCCTAAGGGAAGATATGTGTCATCGTCGCTTAACGAAACAGTACAGTCTCACGAAAACATTTTATCTTCAAAGGAGTCCATCGTGTCCCTGCTACTGAGTGCAAAGCAACCTTGAAGCTGCAGGAACCCTTAGATAAGGGGTCCAAATGTCGTATGAAAACCGGTTGTAGTAATACATATATTCCTTTTGGTGTGGAGGAATGGATGGACGTATTTACCACTACCACAAGTTCCAAATAAACATATGCTGATCTCCTTATAAAGAGTTCAAAGTAACATCAAGACAAAGACGATATGAATCCATCAACGTTGTGATGCCAGACACAGAGAGAGTGGTCAGCTCCTGATAAGGTTGGAGACCTGGTGAGTGCTGGCATATTGACCATGACGTAACTGGGAACTGTAGTGGACACTCAGGGTGGCGGAGGCTCCTCCCTGGCGTTTGATGTCCATTATACTCTAACTCGAGTATACCTAATAGTAGTTACATGTTTGATATTGAATTGGCTATCATCTCACCTGAATGCCAAGTACACACTTGAGTTCCACAAACCAACTTAAGAGCATGATATATATTGCATAAAACTATCAAAAGCCCAATCACTGAGCAAACAGGGAAGACATCAGAGTGATATATGAAATTATTAAGACAACATTTGCCGTCCTACACTTCCATACCCCACAACACTAGGGCTACACTGGCCGACCAGGTCACCTCCCCCGTGTCGACACACACTGAAGGTACACTGGCCGTACAGTGTCCACACAAGGACACCTGAACGCCGCCCAGTAGTCGATCAAGAGCAAGTTTAGGTGGATATATAAATTTACCCACTAAAGTAAAGAAATTTGCAAATAACGTGAAACGTGAGTCCACGTTTGTTTAATACGAATTGACCGATTTACCACATACAAGGAACTGACACACATTAACAGTGTCTCAACTGAGTGATGAGAAAAATCAACGGATTATAACCTGAATCAGCAGCAGGAAAAAATCATCATCACATTCTCACTGATCCATCAGTGAGTTAATGAGTCACTAACACCCAGAACACGTCTTACTAATGCTGGATATATCTCCACATATATCAAGTCCAGGTTCTAAGACATTATGGGGTGTTGTACCGCCAGATGTTTATTATAAACTTATGATAGACTACTCCGTTGTGCCATACTGGAACCATTCTTTGGTTTTCGTTATCATTTTAACAGAAGTCTGCTGTGTGATTAGTTATTGTTCTTCCTTACGTTGTTTATAAGGCTGCACCATCACCCAATACTATATTTTGCTTATCTTCCTATACTTCCCCGCATCCTTCATGCGCCCTTCTTCATTTAACTTCCATTCGCTATCACGTGGTCTTAATCACAACTACATCATGTATGTAAATACCTCCAAGTATCATTCAGTCGTCTTGGTCACTGGGTCCTCTCCCATCCCTTGAGCAAACCCAATGTAAGAATACTTTTGTTCATAAGGAAACTGGACATATTTCATTTGCCACCAAGAAAAGAGGCGGCGGCTTGAATGGAGCAATTATCAGCAACGTAATTGTTGTGCCTGGCATATTTACCAGACCATGTTTGGTCCACATCAACAATATCACATATTACAGAAACACTTATGTCGTGATAACTGTTGTGCACTGAGCGATTACCTTACCCAGAGGGCGGGGCCATTGTACTTCATATGTGTATCTGAAATGTTTGGTATACACTGTCTTGATGGCCTGTAGAGTATTGTCATTGAAAGGGAATATATGAAAGCATTGCCTAATAATTTTTACATGATTCCAAGTAGAAGGACCTGGTTAATGGACATTTTAATGGTTGCAGTGACAGTTCATTGATTATATGTTAAAATAAACGTTTAAGTTTCTACAGACAGTGCTTTTAGTGGCCGGCTAGATTAACAGATACTATACGTAGAGAGAGAGAGAGAGAGAGAGAGAGAGAGAGAGAGAGAGAGAGAGAGAGAGAGAGAGAGAGAGAGAGAGAGAGAGAGAGAGAGAGAGAGAGAGAGAGAGAGGAACCATGCAACATTAAGGAATATCATAGAGACCAACAGATACAGACCACATACCGTCAGCATGTGTGGAGGCAGCCACCAAGCCTTGCGAGGGAACATAACACAAGGCACGTCCACAGTTGACGATACCATCGCTCTTTTAAGGGGGAAACTCCATTCCAACTTAAGAAGTTGTCGTAAACTATTGTGAAGATGGCTTGGCTATATTTGACTAGGATATCCAAGTAAAGGAAACACTGTCGTATGCAAACAGCAGCCATGTGAACTCCCACAGATGTTGTTTGTTGAATGATGCTTGTGAATATCTATAGTGACACATACATCACACATATCTATGATCATATATTGTTACATTTTGCATGGCTCTTTATGTTAACACATTATGAAGCCTTTAGAGTTGGAGAGTATCATTCCAGTAAGCACTGCTCTTTATCCTGCATTAACAATGACCCTCGAGGCTGGCAGTCGTTCACAGAATCATCATAGATTAATTCATTAAATCCTATATAATCTTCTGATAATATCTTAATTGTTACATATCATCCCATTCTACTTTCCTCTTCTTTTCTCCTCCACATCAGACACATATATCCTCTTTGTCAACCTCTCCTCTCTCATTCTCTCGGTATGTTCAGATCACCTCTGCGCACCCATCTTCAGCTCCGTCAACCATACCTTTCTTATTGCCACAGATGACAGAAGAGGGTGAATATGTTGGAAGTAGAATATTGGGGACAATATGTAGTGTGAGGAGGGTTATTCAAACAAGAAATTTTAGGGTAAGAGAGAGGTGAGGTAGTAAGAGGAGTATGTATGAGAGCTGAGGGATGTATGCTAAAATGGTGAGGACATAAGGAGAGGATGACAATATGGGTATACATTTCTGAAGTAAACATAATTTGAAAAACAGGTAAACCAAGTAGATGGGAGGATGGGGTGAAAGGGGCTTTGGGTGTACTGGGCCCGAACATGCAGGTGGGTGAGAGGCGTGCAAAGGAGAGAGCGATTTGGAGTGATGTCGAAGGGCCAAATCAGGGCGTATAAAGTGGTCGAGGGAAACCACGTAAGGGTATATAGGGCGAGGTCGCACTTAGAGGGTTATGGTTTTGGTGCATTATACTTGGCAGGTAGATAGTAGATGCGAGTGAATGAGGCCATTTCCTTCGTTTGTTTCCGGTGCTGCCTTGTCAATACACAATTAAACAGCTATAGTGACATCATACACTACCGCAGACCCACCTTCAGCTGAAATCACTCACCCTTCCTTCTTCCTACTTCTCTCTTCACCAAGCCAATTGTCATGACTCTCTCTTCTCATACTCCTCCAAAGGAAGGAAAGAAAAGGAAGGCGGGAAAAATCTGCCATCCTGTCATCAAACACATTCAGCACTTCCTTAGATAAGTAACTCCGCCTCCTCTTCACCTCATCACTACCTGTTACCCAGTTTGCCCCTTCACCGATGTTCCCATTAGTTATACTAGTAATTTCCTTTTCCCTGAAGTTTGCTGATACCTGCTCACACTAACACTTATTTTCTCTTTTTCTCAGCGCTGCATATTCCTCCTGACGTCTTGCCCTTTCTCTTTACATCAAACAATCACTTTCATTCCTCTCCTTAGATAACGCCCATACAACTCTCTTTTTTCTTTAATAAGCAACTTTACTTCATCACAGCACTCCATACCGTTTCTCACCTGCCCACCTCCCACCTTTTGTATGCCACATATTTTGCACATGCCAGAACTGTTTCCCTGAATACATACCTCCCGTTCCTTATCCACTCCCCTAGCTTCGTTTACTCTCACATTTTGCTATTCTGCACTCAGTCTCCCCGGGCATGTCTTCACACGTCTCTTGTCCAAGCTCACTTACTTTCATCACCCTATTCTCACTCATATCATTTCCTCTTTTCCGAAAGCCTCTACACATCTTCACCCTTACCTCGACCACTTAATGATCAGACATCCCACCAGCTGCCTCTCTCAGCACATCCACATCCATTTTTACACTACATTTCAGGATGAGTCTAATAGCCAGCCAGGAAGTTGAAGAGAAAGAAAAATTTTATGCCTTATGATACGGGTTCTTACTTAATGGTCAGCTGTTTATAATCGCCAAGTCGAAGTATACTTATATGAGTATATATACTTACTCCTTTACTTATCTACATCTTAATACATACATACATACATACATACATACAAATCTCCAACAACCAGGATCGAACCCGGCGCCCTTGTGTAAGAAGAGGGAATGCTACCACTAGGCTATGGGCCTGGCAAAATAGGAAATAACGTTATTCGAATACTATGTACTCGAATACCCTTCGTCTCACTTTGGTGAGCAACGGGGCTACACCGGTCATTTCCCAACAGGCGCACATAGCCAGCAGATGGCATTTTACCGAACCTAATTATAGATTGAGAGGTTTATTATTTTCTTAAGCGAAAAGTCCTTGTTTCCAAGTTCTGGAGAAATTAAAGTACATTTCAATGTAAACATGAAGTAAAAAGTATAGAAATTTAACGTTTTCCCCGACGCCGTCTCCAATCAGTACTGTTTACTATCTGCTTGGGACTCCGCGATGACCTTCAAGTCTCGAACCAGGCGGGGGCGTGGGTACTGGTCAATGAAGTAAAGAGTATAGAAATTCAACGTTTTTCCCGATGTCGCCTCTCCACTCTGCTATCTGTTTGGGACTTCGCGATGACTTTCAAGTCTCGGATCAAAGAAAGCAGACTGGGGCGCTGGAATTGGTCAATATCAGTGGCGAGATGGACAAGCTGGCACAGGCGGTGTCGGACTCCGTCGTCCTTCTGATCCTCAGCCAATTGGGCAATGAGGTACCCGAAGGAGTAGACGTCGTTAGCGGGAGCAACTGGCTCTTCCTCCATGACTTCGGGGGCCATCCAGGGACATCGCGCTGGGTCACCTGTTATAGAAGGCACGTCACCAGCGTAACTGCTCAGACCGTAGTCGATGATATGGAAGACTGGGCCATGGTGGCGGGTCTGGGTTACGGTAACATTATTCATCTTGAAGTCAAGATGAATGACCCCCTTATCATGAATTTCTTGAAGTCTCTTCCCAATGGAGATGAGAGACTCAATAACCTCCTGGCCGCTGCAGTTTTCTATATAGCTGACGTAGTTTTGACCAGTGTAGGACATCAGGAGTCTTGCTGGATGGAAAGCCAGACCCTTGACCAATGGGGCCCCTCCAGCGCCGGACAGGTAGATCTGAATGTCAGCTTCGCGAAGGAGAGCGTACCTCTCGTCGTTTTTCTTCATGGTTTTAAGGACCCCATATTCATAATTGAAGCGAACGAGCTGAACTGATCCATTGCCGCCCTCGCCAATATCGGAAACGATTCGAATCCACCTTAACTGGTCCTCGCTGAGGATGTAGTCCTGAAGGTCTGCCTCCAAGCTGAGATCGGCCACGACTAGGGAAGAGTAGGCAGTTGGTGGGCTGGTGGGTTGGGCCGCGACTGGAGGGAGGGATTCAGTTGATGGATGTGTGGGTTGTGCCACGAGTGGAGGGAGGGATGCAATGGGTGGGTTTGTGGGTTGGGCCACGACTGGAAGGGGGGATGCAGTTGGTGGGGGTGTGGGTTGGGCCACGAGTAAAGGGGGGGATGCAGTTGGTGGGGGTGTTGGTTGGGCCACGAGTAAAGGGGGGGATGCAGTTGGTGGGGGTGTGGGTTGGGCCACGAGTGGAGGGGGGGATGCAGTTGGTGGGTGGATGAGTTGGGCCTCGACTGCAGTTGCTGGTGGGGTGGGTTGTTGCACGGTGTTGGGGGAGTCTACAACGTCCCCACAGGTGACTAGTATTTGTATCCCGCGAGCTGCAAGTCTCTCCCGCAGAGCGGCAGCATTGCGGGCAGCAACAAGGCGGTTCACTCTCGCCTGCCGCTCGTCCACCACATGCTCCTGACGAGTGCGACGGCGTTCCCGACGAACGGTGTGCCGGCCACGCCACGCAATAGCCTGTTGACGCTCCCAGTGGCTCGCTCTTCTTCGGGTTTCGACGATTCGAGTAACTCGG
>NC_092293.1:7997498-8002806 GCF_036320965.1 Panulirus ornatus
ATAGCCCAGAGTACTACAGATGGACGTACACGTTTTGTTGTAATAAATCTACAAAGGCCGCCTGATCTTCATTGAGTACCACAGACGAAGAAGACCTGATTTCCTTCCTCTCAACTCAACCTTACAAATGGTGGCAGTGACGTAAGAACCCACGTGACCACACACGACCGTCACATCTACTTCATATTTCTACGTCTAGTGTTGCCAGCAGTCATACAAGCCTACCTGACACAGTCCTGGCGCTCCCTCCTGTGGACGTTAAGGGCGGAAACCACGGCCGCCTACGTGCTCCATCACCCGTACCTCAGTGCATTGAAGATACGCCTTTATTGCATTGCTGACACTCCCCCGCTTGCAAGGGCATCAAGACAGCGCCACCGCCGTGCAGTGTTGTCATCACATCCAGACGTCTCAAGCAAGGTCAACCATCCTGCCAACACCAACGTGGAGGTCATCTTGTCAACCGCTCCAGAGACGCGTCATCATCAGCCGTGGCGACATCCCAGACGTCAGCATCGCGTGGTCCAGCCCATGTCGCTCACTCAACTTTCCTGCTAGCTGGTCGCTACTCTGCACACATCTTCACCTCGCTACACCCAGGCAGCCGCTACTCTGCACACATCTTCACCTCGCTACACCCAAGACGTCTTCGTAAGCGAATCTCCCATTCAGATAAGAACTGTGTCAAAATGGCTCACTCTGTGAGGTATGCTCTTTTTGTGTGTTACTAGTTCCTAGTCTATGAATATAGACATTTATATATTTTGGGTAATATGATTATTCATCTTTGTAGTTTAGCAAATTAGTCTAAGTTTTCAGTTATTCTTGCATATATTCTTTCTTATGTTTTCATACGTTGATACTATTCTTTTTAGTGATGATTACTTTCATATATAGAGTCCATTACTGATATGTTATACTATTATGTGCACCTCTCATATACAGAGTCTTGTATTCATATGTTATACAGTTATGCCAGCCTTTTATTGCCTTTATTTCATTACAATATTTTCAAATGATAATCATGTTATGTATTTTGTATTAAGTCAATAGTGTTAATTATATTTTAAATATTTTGGGGGGCTATTACTTACACACTTTATGTTAGATTGTATTACAAGTCCGATGAAATTCCACGCGGTAATCGTAAAGGTTCATATGTACTTAAGAAATTCCCTAGAATCTCTTATAAACGGAACCAGCCTTCTAAAATGGCGACGTCACACAAAGTTGTTTTGACAGATTCTGGTGACACAGATGAACCACAGAAACCTTCTCACACGTTACCACACCCACACCCACCTTCCCCGCCACCTCACAAAAACTCGGGACAATGAATTCCTTCACAAAAAACTGTTTTTACACTAAAACAAGCTAGGGAACCACACGAGTTATTTGATGGTAAACTCAAATTTTAATCGGTGGATTAGAAATGCAGAGGACATTGTTGAACATAATGGTGATTCAGGAGACAAAGCGCTTATATCGGCTGCTAAAAATCTCATTGATTTCAACCAGCCTAACAATTAAGCTAGGGTTGTCTATGACTCAGATGACATTCGAAACTGTACATCTTGGGAGGAATTGAAAACGTTGTTTACATCAGGTTGTGAAGAATCATTCACGTCCTTTAACGTGCTCTTAACACAACATACTTGGATGATACGTCAGTCCCTGATCACTGGAGTACCTTACATGGAAGAATGAGATTAGTTAGGCAGGCTTATGAATCCTCACCCTGGATATCAGCCATGATGAATCCTGAAACTCATGTGCAAACACTCATGCGTTTATTACACATAACCTTCATTCTCAAGGACCTGACCTCCAGACGTAAGACGACGGTTACTTAATGAGAACATCGACCCATCATTGTGGGTCAGTAACGAAAGTATTGAGTTACACTCAAAAGAAAGGTGGATATTATAACACCAAGACACTGGGGAGAGTGTCGGCTTCCCAAAGTGTGACGTAACATTCTAGTGGTCAACACAATCATTCTTCTCACGGTCAAATACAGCGATTCAGTGATGACAAACACTCACATAAAGTGACGTGCTTCCGGTGTGGCCAACCAGGACATAAAGCGAATGTGTGTCTTTACACATGGGACTCATTCTCACGTGAGCCTCGACCAGAACCAACGCAGTCAACAACCCATGTCATCACAACCTCGGTCGTCACAATTCTGCCGACCTAGTCATGATTTCCTCCAGTCAGACATCAGGCTGACCTTCACCCGCTCGCGCCCAACACCACCAAGCAGGTGTTCATATCATAGCAACGCTAGACACACTTCAGCGGAATGTCGAGCATTAGCTAGACAGACGTCATCTAACACAGGTTCATCATGTCATTATCAACAATGACAATCTCTCGTTCATGACAAGACTCCATCACATAAGGAACTCTTAAGACATTTTCGTTCTTCGCCATTTTCTCACATTACAAGTTTCGATTTACTGTGTTCTTTCCAGGATAAGCCAATCACAATATTTCTAGACAGAAGCACGGAAGCAGATGTCATTCATTGTGATTTTATTCAACCATTAATGGGGTGCACTCAACTTGTTCAATGCTCGGACTTTTACCTATCCCTTCAAAGTATCTCAAATGAAAATCTCGACGTAAGGGGCACTATTGAAATGAACATTCTCATAGGCGACTCGGTCATTACCGTAACCCCTTACATTGTTCGTCGTGTAACGTTTCCTGCTAACTTGTTACTAGGACGCCACTCTATGTGTGGCACAACATAAGATCTGTCCTATTGATCATGTGGTTTGTGTTGATAATACGTTCTTGCCATTGTCAGAGAAGAGTTCTCACTCAGTCAGAGTCATTAATACCTCTGCTTCCACGTCCTGCTTCACGGTAGACAATACGCATCCTTTTTACTTTTCTACTCATCATTGTCCTGGTAAACTGAAAACCAACATGACTCTGCATAGTGACACATTAACGAAGGTTCCACTCTCACTTTCTCGAACATGGATGAATGATCATGGACTGAGACATAGTCAGGGTGATCTCGCACTAAGAGTAGTTGCTGAACCTTCATCACTAACTGTCACACGACTATCCATGATGGACGCCTCTATTCATGAGACCGCAGATGGAGAGGTCACCATGTACATTGCCAATACGTGACCCCACTCCTGTCCGTCTCCGCAGAGGGACCAAGCTTATGGAAATCTCCATTTTGAAGTCCAGAATTCAAGACGAGGAGTTGCATGAGTTTAACATCCGTCTAGTCTCACATTCCATTAACCCACCACCACCTACTCCTCCTACCCCTGACTCAGCAGTGCACGGCTTGAGTCAGCTCCCCACCATCACCCCTGACATGATATCCAAGGTAGGATTAACCAAACATGTTGACCAGTTAACAGACTTACTTAACCAGTATAGGTCTACTATTGCCTTATCAGGAGAACCACTCGGTAGAACTCATTTGGATGTTCACGCTATTAACTTTGAGAAAAACACACGTCCCATTTACGTCCCAGCCTATCGCTTGTCACACGCACACACAGACATAGCAAGCAAACTTGTTCAGGACATGTTGAAAGATAAGGTTATAGAGGAATCACGATCACCATGGAATTCACCACTTCTGATCGTTCCGAAAAAGGACAGAACTTTTAGACCAGTCATAGATTTTAGAAAACTCAACAACAAGGTCACTTTGAAAGATGGTTTCCCATTATCAGTGGTATCAGAGCTTCTTCATAGCCTCGGTAACAATAAGGTATTTTCAACTTTGGATTTATTGAGCGGATTTTGGCAGATTCCCTTGTCAGAGGAAAGCCGCCCCCTGACTGCGTTCAGTACGCCAGATGGTCATTGGCAGTTCATATGCATCATGGCCTTCGGTCTTCATTCCTCACCGGTGATCACCTTCTCAAGGTTAATGACTAACATTTGTCGTCACATGTTGGGCCAAGATGTATTGGTTTATCTTGATGATATAATTGTCATGTCTCCAGATATTGCTTCTCATTTCAAAAGTTTTGAGAGAGTATTTCTACGACTTAAGGATGCGAACCTAAAAGTCAAGTTATCCAAATGTTCCTTTCTACAAACAAGAATTGATTACTTAGGTCACACCGTTGATGAAAACGGTATTCAACCTAATGCAGATAAAGTCAAAACAATTGTAGAATGGCCAGTCTCTTCCACAACAGACAAGTTCAAATCCTTCCCTGGCTTAGCAGGATATTTTCGACGATTTATCGCTAATTTCTCGAAGATCGCAAACCCCCTCACATCATTTCTGAAACAGGGAGTTACATTCCAGTGGTCTACAGCACAAGGCAATGCGTTTAACTTACTCAAGGAACCCTTGATCGAGGCGCCTATCCTTCGATTTCCTAACTTTGAGAAACCCTTCGTTTTACACACAGTTGCTTGTAAACAGGCTCTTGGAGCTGTACTTATGGAGGAGTCAAGTAGGGGTAGACTTTTTCCCATAGCCTATGCGAGCCGTTCATGTTCAAAGACGGAATCGAAATACTCAATAACTTAGCTAGAAGGCCTTGTAGTTATTTGAGCACTCAAACATTTTAAGGAATACATATATGGTTACCCTACCACAGTTTATACAGATCACAGAGCATTGTTAGGTAGTTTTCAACGACAAGATCCTACAGGAAAGTTTCAGAAATGGTTTTTAACTATATAAACATTTGACCCAGATTTTCGTTTTGTTTCTGGCTCATCCAATGTAGTTGCAGACGCGCTTTCCCGCAGAGTGGGTGCAGTCACTGTAAATAATAGCCTCGTATATTTTGATATAGAGAGGTTGAGACAGCATCAACGGGATGACCCAGTCTGGGGTCCTGTCATAGAATTCCTAGAGGGTTTAAGATCTTCCTTGGATGCTAAAACAGTTGTCCCAGTCACAGAAATGTATTTAGCACAGTGAGGGAGTCTTGTGCAGGGACGCGAAATTAGGAGTGCTCGCCCGTGTTGTTAAACAAACAATCATTCCAACAGCATTAGTACAGGATTTCTTGAAGTTAGCACATGATTCACCGCAGGCCGCACACCCAGGCCGCACACCCAGGCCGCACACCCAGGCCGCACACCCAGGCCGCACACCCAGGCCGACACCCAGGCCGCACACCCAGGCCGCACACCCAGGCCGCACACCCAGGCCGCACACCCAGGCCGCACACCCAGGCCGCACACCCAGGCCGCACACCCAGGCCGCACACCCAGGCCGCACACCCAGGCCGCACACCCAGGCAGCACACCCAGGCTGCACACCCAGGCCGCACACCGAGGCCGCACACCCAGGCCGCAC
>NC_092293.1:8002906-8085406 GCF_036320965.1 Panulirus ornatus
CAAGAAGGTTATAACAACATTATCCTTGTAGTTGTTGGATCAGTGTAGAGCAGAGCAATACCTGGTGAACATTACTTCCTGGTGGTGGCCGCCATAAATACCACCAGTGTTTATAAACTCACACATGATTCCACCTTCTTGTAAGTGGAGCGAGAGTCGGTGGCTCAGGGTGCAGGTGTACTGATCATGTTGAGATGAGTAATAATGGATATATGAGCATACATTGGTGGGTTTCCTGTATATGCTAAACTTAAACTTGTTTCCTTGTCTATGGATCATGGAATCTAGAAATGGTAACATAACATTATTTTCATTTTTCTACAGTAAATTTGATGGAAGGTACTAAATTGTTAAGTAAGGGGAGTAATATTTGTAAATTTTCATTTGTTCGTCAAACACAAAGAACATCATCTACATACCTAAACCAAATTGCATTAGAAGGTAAGATATCCTTTAGTAATTTTGTTTCAAAACATTCCATGTAAAGATTACTTAGTACAGGTCAAAGAGGGTTACCCATTGCCATACCAAATTTCTGAGCATAATAATCTCCATTAAATTGAAATACACAGTCTTTTATAAACAATTCTATCAGTTCAGTGAAATTAGACTTTGAAGCAGGTAAATGAATATCATCCAAGACATCAAATAAATATTCTAAAAGGTCATCAACTGGAACTTTAGTGAAAAGTGAGGAAACATCAAAGCTAACTAGTTTAAAATCAAAATTAACATTGATATTGTTTAGCTTGTTGACTAAATCTACATTGTTCATGATATTAGAATTTGATACCTTACCCACTAAAGGGCTTAATAAAGAACTAACCATTTTGACAATTCATATGTGATGGAGCCTACTGAACTCACTATAGGTCTTGCTGGAAAATTCTGTTTATGTGTTTTGATAAGTCCATACATATATGGCAATGAATGTGACAAAGATGACAAACTTTTGATAAGAGAAACGTTACCTTTCAACAACAGCTTCATTTTTTTATTGAAATGAGAATTAACTGCTTTTAAGGGATCATTTAAAAGATCATTCATTTTAGATAAATAGTTATTTTTGTCTAAAATCACAACAGAGTTAGACTCATCTGCCTTGTTTAATCACGTTAAAAACTATGATCATTGTATTGACTGGAGTAACGCCATCTCAGTTATTAACTCTAACTCTATTACCAAGAGGAATATCATTGAATCTTCTATTATTAAGTACACAAAGAATTATAATCTTAATATTAGTGATGGTCTATACAAATTAGATAACTTTATTGTTGATAAAATTTGTAAAATGATAAGTTTACGAACGCTCGTTGTATGTTTTGGACAATCACATGTTTACCAAATGGCTCTTAGCTTCGTCTCTTCGATGTATATCAACTGACATATTTCTCTCTTGTGTCTCCCCTGATGATGTGATTGATACACGAAATTGCACTTGGGAGCTTATCGTGTTTTATTTTCCCCGTGGACTCATAGGAATATCTTGATGCGCAAAATTGTGATCCTTTCCAACATGGATTCCACACGGCTCTTCTATTTCTTCTCTACAAGCTGTCCTGGACTTTCTCCTTTCGTTACTGCTTTCTCCAAATCGCTAATCAAGGCTTACCAACTGAAGTTACGATTTGGATTCCTTAGGAAATGCCTTGATGAACAAATGATGCCAAGATCTGTCCTACCTCAACGTTTGTTTCAGCTGTCTGGTCGACGATTTGACCAATTCCAAAATATTATTTTAAAGAAAAACATTGAATTAAAGAAACTTGAAATGGAGGAGGTTTTTCGCATTTCAAGGGAGAAGAAACGTGCCTTTCAAATGGCAATACCGACACACTGGAAGAACCGGATGTTGGACTATTGCTATGATAAATTAAGGAAAGAATGCAATAGGCTACAAGTGTCACTAAATTGTAAGTTGGACCATCTTATTGAAAACAGCGACTGGACCAAGAACACAAACCCATCTTTTGTGGTAAACCTGTCTAATAAACTAGATAAAGATTCCTTGTGTGCATTAGGCTATGGTTTGTTTTGTGTGCCCTGACAGGGAAGCCAGCTGTGTTGATGTCACAAAGTCTTTTTGTAATTTAGAAAAATACAGTAATTTAAGTAATGATGAAATTAATATCTGTAAGGGTTTAGTGTATGCCAGTTTGTCAAAACCAGTGGAAGCTAATTGCCCTAAAAGATTCATAAGAGCTATTAACACCTTAAAGAAAGACAAGGATATACATATTACTAAACAGATAAGTCTAACTCTGTTGTGATTTTAGACAAAAGTAACTATTTATCTAAAATGAATGATCTAAATGATGACACAACATATTCTAAACTTAGTAAAACTACCTTAGAAGCAGTTAACTCTCATTTCAATAAAGAAATGAAGTTGTTGTTGAAAGGTAACATCTCTCTTATCAAAAGTTTGTCATCTTTGTCCCCTTCATTGCCATATATGTATGGACTTATCAAAACACATAAACAGAATTTTCCAGCAAGACCTATAGTGAGTTCAGTAGGCTCCATCACATATGAATTGTCAAAATGGTTAGTTTCTTTATTAAGCCCTTTAGTGGGTAAGGTATCAAATTCTAATATCATGAACAATGTAGATTTAGTCAACAAGCTAAACAATATCAATGTTAATTTTGATTTTAAACTAGTTAGCTTTGATGTTTCCTCACTTTCCACTAAAGTTCCAGTTGATGACCTTTTAGAATATTTATTTGATGTCTTGGATGATATTCATTTACCTGCTTCAAAGTCAAATTTCATTGAACTGATTAAATTGTGTATAAAAGTCTGTATTTCAATTCAATGGAGATTAGTATGCTCAAAAATTTGGTGTGGTAATGGGTGACCCTCTTTGACCTGTGCTATGTAATCTTTATATGGAATTATCTGAAACAAAATTACTAAAGGATATCTTACCTTCTAACGCAATTTGGTTTAGGTATGTAGATGATGTTCTTTGTGTTTGACGAACAAATGAAAATTTACAAATATTTCTCCCCTTACTTAACAATTTAGTACCTTCCATCAAATTTACTGTAGAGCTTACAAAAATCCTATACATGAATATTATTTTTACTCACCTTTGCACATTGTTCAGTTAGCCTTTGTATTGTTATTCAACTTTGCTACCTCATTGGTTTTTGAGAGCTACACCTGGTTGGATTGTGATTATTATGTGCTCTAAGATCACACTTATTGCAAGTTGCTTTATAGGATTTTTGTAAGCTCTACTTTAAGATTTATATTGTATTCCTGATAAAATCTCTGTTTTAACTCTTCTGAAGACCAGCTCTTTCATGCTTGTCATGCTACAGTATAATTCATTTTCTCTTATCTTTGACTACTGTCATTCCATTTCCCTACACCTTGTTTTCAGTTTCTGTGAGAAATGTTAGATCAGAGTTTCATTTTTCCACTTGACAGGAAATTATTTGGTACTGTTGGGTGGTGAGCACACCACTAGATAGCCAGCTGCGCCCTGCTAGTGATTCCCGTATGTGTGCAAGTAAATCATAGTATTTAAAGCCTCCATATTGCTCTGTCAATATGACAATGTTATGATAGTTCAGGATAAAACAGGCGTGGCATGATGCCAGCAGTAGCAGACAAGTCTTTTTTCTCAAAGAAGCCGAAAAAAATGGCTCCTTCACTACTTTAAGAACCACTTACTCCTTTGAACATGAACAAAGATTCATCATATGAAACCCCTACAACATGTATGACATTTTAAAGTGGCCTTTACCACGAACATATACAACATAGCTCTGAAAGTTCTACATTGCTGCTGGAATTTTCACATTACAGAGAAAAGTTTCATTTATGTCTGACCTTGGAATAGTTGGGTTGTTGGTCTGAACAAGATGGCTGAGACTGCAGGGTCTGCTGACTTTTCTGAGGAGGGATTGGCAGTTTCTAGAAATTATGATGCTTCCTAGTCAAGCATCTGTATGCTTAAGTGCGTGTAAGCCTTCTCCATTATTTGCTGCAACATCTTAATGCGCTTCAATTTGAATTAAGCAAGCAAGGGCTTAGGGCAGGGTTCATCAAACTGATTTCTGAAAAATAAACCGATTATACTTTCCACTGCCAGGAAAATAGCTACATAGTTGCACAACAAACTGTATATCATATCAATTCTCTAAAATTCAAGCTTAAACAATAATTCTTGACCTTCTCTACTTACAGGTCATTTGCCTTGAGGACAGCAGCATCTGTTGTTCTGCAAGACCTAATAGATCCATCAATGTGGAGGCAGACTTGCCTTCAAATATGCCTTAGAAAGTCACCAAACAGAATATTAAGCAACAAAAATGCATTTTAAAGGTGCAAGTTTAAGGGCTACATAGAACTACATAGAACTGAAAGGATGTTAAAATATGACCTCTATCAAAGGTACAGTTTCTAGATATCAGAGCAGCGAGGACATCTAATATATAAGAAACTAATGGAAGTTTTTAAATCCTTAGCTGAACCTTTGATTGTGAAACATTCATCCCTAACACAATGTTTACATATTTCCTGTTGAGATCAGATTGTTATCCTTACTACCCATTTTTTTTTAATGTGCTCACATACGCTAAATAGACTCACAAAATTTAGCTAAATAGACTCAGAAAACTTGAAATTTTAACATAATCAATGACTACGACAAACCTTAATTATCTATTTTCATTGCATATGTAAAGTCTGTGGGACCTCTGTCCAGGAACACTGTTTTAGGTGGTGGAAGACTGGTTGTGTGACTGCTGCATTTGGGCCAGTTCAAGAGCATGTTGGTGAGAGGCTTCCAAACCCATTAGCAAATGGACCATAGTGTTTCATGTGAAAGTCTGTTACATTGTTAGGGTCTGTAGGAGGAAAGTTCCCTAAGATTTTAAAGGCACTGTGTGTATCAGTGGGAGTGATGGGTACGTGGGCGATTGTCTCTGAATGGATTTTGGGTAGATTTTTCACAACTTTCCTTTTTAAAAGCGAGATTGGTTTGTGGGTAATTTTTGAGAAGTGTCTCATGAGTATGCTTGTAAGTTCTTTGGGACAATGGATTTTACTGTGATGAGTCAGGTGTGCTTCATGAGTGAGGACTGGTGAGACGAGTGGTGATGTGGGTCTTTCGGTTCACTGTGTTGATGAAGGAGTGCCAGTTATCTGTTTGCCTCTATATGATTAGGTTAATGATAGTTTTATTTAAGAATATTGATTTAATCTCTGATTTCTATCAATGGTGAGTTGTTATGTGTAAGGTGGTTTCTTTACTTTACGATGTGTGTAATTTATGGGAGTAGGTAGTAGTTTGTAGGAAGCTAACAACCAGGGAGGTATATTACCAGTACTAACCGCCTGGGTATCTGGAGGGTTAGTGACGCCTGTTTAGTGATCCAGCACTCAGGTGGTCGTCACGTTGCACTCCTCTGACCCAGGTAGCTGTCTTTTGTATTGACTGGGTGAGCTGGATGGAGTGTGCTCAGGATGGGTAAGTGGTCAGAGGATGGTTGCCGTAGCATCCTTCCATGTAATGCTGGTGTGAGCAGAATGTTGTTTCACAAAGTTAGCTGCAGGAGGTGGTGGACTGGGAGTCTGGTTGGTTGGTTGGTTGCATAGGTTAAGTATACTGAGAAGTTACAGTTGAAGAGATTCACCTCAGAGATCATAAGTGTGAATGCTGAACAAAGTGGACATTCAAATCTTTAATAATGGGAGCATCTTACCGAGGTTCTGCTGTTGGGTAGTGTATCTTATGGGGTATGTAGAGTGAGGAGGTATGCAGATGTTGATTATCTTGCACCTAGTACTGTGTTTATAGGATATTGTTGTTGTCTGTGAGCTGTTGTATGGTGTCAGTTGTGGAGAAAATTATGGTTTGGTGAATAAGTGTTATGAGTACCTACTCCTTGTCTGTTATTTCTTACAGCTGTGAGATCTGGATGTGAGACTAGCTTCTTAGATGAGTGCTACAAGGATACTGCATTCTCTTAATTAGCTGTGAATTTCTGTGTATTTGTTCTTATCATTACTAGCACCGAATTGCAAAATCTTTAGTTTGTCATTGCAGTTCTGTGGCGTAGAATGATCTATTTGTGAAGACTGAAAATGCACATTCTGTAATGCTGTTTATTGGAAATTTGTGCTCGAGGAGAAGGTGTTTGTGACGGAGTTTTGTAAGTTATTTCTGAATGGCTGCTGTACGTCCAGTGTTCTGAGTAGTCTCCAGTGGATGACAGTGATGTACAGTGGAGGTGATACCAATGACTGCAGTTAAAGCATAAATTGTAGTAGTGCGTTTTGATATAATTGGCACTATGAACACATGTCATAAGCTGAAATTAGTGGTTAGATGACCTGGCCATTACCTCCCTATAGTTAACATATGTGTGAATTCTTCAGATGCCTGAGTATAACCTTAAACAACACACTGCACAAAAATTAACTTTACACCAGTGAATGAGAGGTCTCAAATTGATCACCTGTTAGCTTTAAAGAGGTTGGTATGTTATCAGATCTTTTAGTCGTTATGTCATTACATTACTTTGAAAGTGAAAATACCATTTTTATACTAGTTTTCTGAAGAGACGTAGTAAGAGCAATGGTAAAGGGAAAAAAATATTGTCAATCACACCAATGGGAAAAAGATATTGCTAAGCTCATTAAAGGAAAAATAATATTGTTAAGCTTACTAAAGGAAAACAATATTGTTGTTAAGGTTATGGCAGTATAGATTTCCCATATAATATCCTTCATGTCGAAATATACAAGGAGTAGAAATATGGCATTAAATCAATATCCCAACGATGGTCTAATTCAAGAAACAAAACTGATAACTAAAACACACAACACCACAGTGGCAGTCAGCTGTGAACATGGTTTAATACAAACATGATATTATGATCGTAGGAAGACACTCCATATATAATATATCAAATAAGAAACAAAAATAGCCTCTAACATAGAAGCTGAAGATAACATATGGAAAACACAACACTAAAATGTCCAGGACTAGAAATATAATAACCTCAAACACAAAACTGACTGCAAACATGTACATAAACTAATTTACTGGTAAACAATAACGGTGAGAGGAATACATATGAAAATTATTGGTTTGATGCAAGGTACAAAAAAAAGGCAACAGCAGGTGTACAGTACATAGCAAAGATAAACAATGAAACAGTTTACATGGATTAGTAATATTACAGCCAATTTTGTTGTCGCTAGACTGGTGAAGCCATAATGCAAGAATAAACTGGAATCTAAAAATAAGAATCAAAAGTACAAAATGCGTTGTGAAAACTGGTACCAGAATGAAGTAATTAAACACAAGAAGATATATATCAGCATAAAACATGGGAAATCCATAAAATAAAATTATCATTGGAATAATGATAGTTCCACACAAATAAATATTTCATGCAGTTTCAATGAAAAACAAATAGCTCAACTAAATACTTTAAACAACGTGGCAACATGAGGAAAAGAAAAAAGCTTTGGAATTGTTTTACATCTTGTACGACAATGTTACTTCACAATAAGAGTATTCTCTTAAACAGGGTCATCTTGGGGCTCAGCGAGGCCATTCCTTTCAAATTACAGTTTGGAAACAACACACAAATATATAAGGTCATTCCATTCAAATTACCGTTTGGAAACAACACATAGATATATAAGTACGACTGGAAAATTTAGGTAGACTAAACATTAATTGAAAACATCAGGGGAAACCCATTATGAAGAAGAGCAAAGTAACTTGTCAACTTTACCTTTTACTGCAGATAATATCTGAAAAATTAATTTCAATGAGTCCTTAACTTTACAGAGATGCAGAAGTGTCTTGTTCATCTGAAAAATATAAAGAACAAAATGGTAATCAGCAGCGTAGTTACAAGAGGATGGAGGGTAGGCCCCAGGAACCACCGACTGTTTAGGGTTTTTATGATATCCAATTCTGCCTAGCTCCTAGGTTGCCATCCAGTCAATTTGGCCGTGATAATCTTGGCAAATCTATCCCCAAGGGTCCCAAATATCTAAACGCCAGTGGTAAATAGCACCTCGACTTAACTCAAAATATCACATATTGTTTACTTGACACTTATAGAGCCTAGCTTTCATGTGGTAATCAATAAGATTTGAAAATGAACTTTGTCTAAATACAACACAAACACTTTAAACAGCTAATGTTAGAAATGAAAAGTGCTAATCAATAATAACAAATATAAACAAACCGTAACTTTTATTCTGTCCCTTACCACCATGCATGTCTGTTCAAACAAAACCAACTGACCAAAAATAATTCTTTATGAACGTCTCGATTAACTAGAATTTCCCAAGAAACAATAACATATAAGAGAAGTTTTAGTCTGCAAACAAAACAAATACTTAAAACAGCTAACACAAAAGTAAAAAATAGATATCATAAATGATCATAAATTAAAGCCAGTAACTATCAATAGGTGTCGCTTACACTCACGAATGGCTGACCCGTACCATATTTTGGTCTTCCGCTTCACGTACAAATCTTGACCAATAACAATTCTAAATTATAATTACTATAATTTTCTTTAATCATTATATTACAATTTTCTTATGTTAATAATTAGTATAACAAACACAAAGAAAAACTGTAGAACTATCAGAAGACAAATTTCAGGCAGCAACTATGAACAAGCGGGAAGGTTTGATCATTTCTCTCCTGCTCCTGCCTCTCTCTCCGTCTCCCATATGGCCTTCCCATACACCAAGATGATATATATATATATATATATATATATATATATATATATATATATATATATATATATATATATATATATATATCTGGCCAATTCCCTTATCAACTTTGTTAACGTAGGTTGCATAAAATATACAAAATCACTAACCTCATTACAGGTTACTATATTATAAGAAATAATTTCATAGATTTTTGTTTATTCTCCATAGATTTGAGACAATTTAAAAGCCTAGCTTGTATACTAAGATTTTCATCCTCTGAGCGAAGCCATACAATAATCGTCCTTATCTACTCTGAGCATTGGATAGCCTCCTGATGATCAAGATTGCTGTTTTGGTTGTCCGTTTCCCTTGTTACTGGTGCGCCTCACTGCACACCTTACATGAGTGCCTTCCACAGTATTAGGGACAGCTGCTGGGCCTCACTGTAGCTACTTCTGGGACGGTTGCCAATCTTCCTCGTATTCCCTCATGACCACAGCGCCAAACCGACTCCCGCCATCAGGCCGAGACGTACAAACATTTCTGACAAAATTGAGACAACCACTTTCGCGTCAGTTTTGACACCAAGTGAATTTATACGACAATTACGCTCAAGATGCTTGGTTTTTCGTTCATGGATTGAACAGAAGCAACCAACGATGGTTGCTACTGCCCAATCCATGAAGTCCCCCCCACCACGGAAAGGTAACCAAGCTTCGGGGGGGATGGGTGTTTACCCTGACGCCAACGGAGAAACTCAATACAATATTTTTATTATAACTTTCCTTAATCTTGAAAAATGAATCAATCAGAGGGAAGAATAGCCCCAGCTATATGAAGATTGGCTAACCGAATCCTTGCGCATTGTGTAGAAAGTGATTTCTTTGAGGGTTGCTTTATGGAAGGCACGGTAGCGTCGGAAGAGTTTCATTTTTTCTTTGAAGACGAAGGAAATTATCCCCGTAAATGTATGTATTTTTTTGGGGCGGGATAATGTTCCCATTTTTTTTCTTTGTTTTTCAACGTCCCTATGTAGATATTATGTGCCATCCACTACTGGGAGAAAGCCAGACTTCCGCTAGATTAGCGTAATCCTTGGCGAGGCGAAACTAAAGTTGTCTTGGTGTTGGTTCCTCAGTGATAACCCAAACACAAACACAAACACACCTCCAGTGTCCACTCTAGGGCCGTGTTCTCCTGCAGCACCAGCAGGAAGAAAGAACTCCGGTTCCTCACAAACTGAATCTTTTGGCACGGGGAGCGTGTGTCATCTCGACACGCCTTTTAACGCCCGTACGTGGTGCAGAGTGCAGTCGGTATGTCCGTAGGACATGTCATGTGTTATTGGCCCCAGTCGGTCTAGAACGCTGGGCCTGACATGTGTTGGGGGACCAAGTCGGTCTTGAATAGTGGGCCTGACAGGTCTTGAGACCTGCCATGTCTCCCTGAAGGTGGGCCTGACAAGTGGGGTGGGCTGCATTTCCTCATGGATGGTGGGTCTGGTAGGGCGTGTGGGCTGCAGTGCCACTTGAGTGGGCGAGGTCACTTGGTCAGCATCAGTGGGACGGTGAGGTTTCACTTTTGCACAGCGACCGTTGACGGAAAGTGGTGTCACGTCGGCAAGAAGTGCCTTCTTGTAGGAGGCATAGCAGGAGTACTGGATGACGGCAAACCCGCGGTGGTTCTCGTACGTGGATGCAGCCAGGATACTTCTCCGTGGTGGGGCTCGCTTCGTGGTTGGTGGATGTGGCCCTCCCCTCCACATGGTCACAGTGGTTGACCTATTTTACGTCAACACATTACGAGGTCAACCTTCACCAAATCCATATGGCGTTCATACCAGCTTCACCCATATTCCATTTCCTCCAATTCCACTTCTGGGTATTCCACCTCCATATCCATACAGCCAAATTCCACTCCATCCATGACTTCCACGTCTGGGTATTCCACTTCCATGTCCACACAGCCATAGCCCATGTCAAATACATGGACATATTCAAATTCCATCTCCTGGACAAAGGAGGATCGTCCTACTTCCTTGGTGAACATTCTTATATTGAAGTGTTCGAGGAAAGGTTGAGGGAGCTTGCAAGGCGGAGCAGAGATGTTCACTCGACAGAGGTCACAGCTCAAATGATGCTCTCGGTCCCGGCTCCCGCCTTATATAACCTGGGAACTGATCATATCCTAGCATAGTTTAATATAGAGAAGTCTAATATAGTGAAGTCAGTACTTTAATACAGTTAAGTTTATTTCTCAATAGTTTAATACATGTGCCTGACAACAGTTCCTTCACCCGTGCAATGTCCCGTCACAGAACACAAGGATTGTCATTATAATTCGTTTTTATCAGCAGAAATTAGATTAAAGTTACTAAAGATAAGTGGTTTAATATGTTATGTGTGTTCTCTGTCATCATAAAGATGGCCATCTACCCTGATGTGTAAAGAAAACATCAATTTTGCCGAGGCTGTGGTGAAGATAAGAACACAATGATATGATAATGTGGTCGTACAATGGTGTAGTCAAGATGTTGTGTTAGAACTATGTAGTGAAGATGGGAGTGTTGTGAAGAGGAGGATTTAGTGAAAATATATATGTTTCTTCACGCTGAGCCATTCCATATAGATGAATATATCTATAATCTAATTGCGGTAAATTACCATATGACTTTAACGGCACCAGCCAGCAGGAAAAATGTCGGATATAGGATTGACTGAATATTTTGTCGGGTACAGAAATAATTGAATATTTGGTGCGATCGATCAAAATGCTTTTTATAGGCAAATAATTTCTAATTTTTCAAATGATTTTTTCCATTTGTTGGAACTGGTGTAAGTAATTAAAGATATGAAAACCGATGGAAAAGTTCAGTTTAACGCTTTTACGAATGTCTTGCTGCGTGTTTGGGAAGAGCAGTAAATTACAGGAATATATTGGTCTAATGTCTCCTGCTCGTCCAACAGCAGATATTGTTTGGTCTTAGACATTATGTCTGGTGGAGGTGGATTCTCTCCGGCATTACGTAAATCACTTCCAGAAACTTGCGCCATTTTGCACAAATACAGATCCGATATGATGCATTTCCCAGCTCTGTTGCGTTATGGACCCTATTCATCCTAGCCTAACCTAGCCTAAATAAAAAGGTGTGGAATAATGTGCAACATTTCTCCTTCATTACAAGTGATAATAAACCTAGGCTATACAGCAACCAGGAACGTCCATATTTGTCTAACTTCTCACATGTCTGTGTCATCTGTCTGCAAACATGTCGACCATTACCATGAGGGCAATTGCGGCTTTTGATTTTGAATATCACACGTTTCCTCTCTGCCGTGAGATCTTCATACTTAAATAAAATGGTGGGCCGTAAGAAATATATGTCCATCGAAGGTCAACTATATGGCTAAGTTCCATCATCAGTTTCTAAGAAAACTGAAAAGGTGAGGTCCCAACGAGATTCGAACTCGGATTGCTGGATCCAGAGTCCAGAGTGCTAACCCTTACACCATGGGACCTGATAAGAAAAGATGTGATTTCATCTAAATGTTTTACATATAATCAACCAGAGGCCATTCCTCCCTCCCTGCCTGCAGGGTTCAAGGTTTTCTAGAAGGTTCTCGAAGATTCTGGGTAGGAACTGCCATTGAGAGGACGTAGTTATACGTATCATTGATATTATTGTTGACTTTCTGATTTAGAAAGGTAGATAGATAGATAGATAGATAGATAGATAGGTAAAAAACAGATATTAGATAGATTGATAGATACGTAAGGCTGTATATATCAACTTTCACAGAAATCAGTGATATCTGTTTTATTCTGCAAGAAGTACATGTACATGGATGTTGTTATGATATGGGTTAGGTATAAGACCAGTCGTGTTGAGATTGTAGTGAATGTGACCATTGACTTCAACCTTAATGGTGTAGTGAAGATAAAGTTGTAGTGAAGATAAATCTTGAAGTGACTCATAAGGTTGTTGTGAGTACAAGGATGCATCGTAAATGAGTACTTCCTACCTGAAAGTCAACAATTACAAAATTGATCAAGTATAACAACATCCTCGGACAACCAACTACAAACACCAACCATAGAGTGAACCTGACTGTCATCTAACGACGACCTCTCAAAGGTAATGATCTTACCAGAATCTTCGAGAACCTTCTAGAAAACCTTGAACCCTGCAGGCAGGGAGGGAGGAATGGCCTCTGTTTGATTATATGTAAAACATTTAGATGAAATCACATCTTTTCTTATCAGGTCCCATGGTGTAAGGGTTAGCACTCTGGACTCTAAATCCAGCAATCCGAGTTCGAATCTCGGTGGGACCTCATCTTTTCAGTTTTCTTCGATACTGATGATGGCAGCATTATTCTGTACGTTATATATACATTCATATATATACATAAATATGTATATATAAACATATATATGGAATAATATGGTTTTATCAATAGCCAGAGACCATTCCTCCCTCCTTGCCTGCAGAGTTCATAGTTTTCTGGAAGGTTCTAGAAGATTCTGGTGAGATAATTGCCATTGAGAGGACGTTGTTATGCTTCATATATCAATGATTCTATCATTGTTGACTTTCAGATAAAGATAGATATATAGATAGATAGATAGTTAGATTGATAGATTGATAGAGCGATATTTAGATAGGTATATAGATAGATAAGTTTCATCAATACTGTATCTTACGCCATCTCCTGTTGCTGGACATATGTTCAACCAGCATTGGGAAAACCTCCAGTAGACCTTAATGTAAAGCAAGATAATAACAAAACCTGCAATAAAAGAATACGATCAACTCCCCAGTGCAGAAATATTGTGACCAGAAAGTCTTCTAGCAAGATGTCAGACGCTTCCACGGGAATCACAAACATAACATCAAATATCTGAACATCAACAATAACAAAACTAATGATTATAATGAAACTATAACAACAAAAATGATAAACATATGGAAAATAGTGTTCTAGATTATGCTTCTAGAAAACAAACTTTAACGAAAACTGTGAAAAGAAATACCCATCTGGCTGATACGACACAGTAAAAGATCCATCCCACAACCGACTCTAAACTGAAGCTGACTGTCCCCTAACAACGTCCTCTCAATGGTATTTATCTTACCAGAATCTCGTAGAACTTTCCAGAAAATCAAGAACTCTGCAGGCAAGGAGGGAGGAATGGCCTCTGGCTGCTGATGATAACCACATTATTCTATATATATACTTTTACCTACAACCGAAGGTTGACCGGCCAGCCCAAGTGGCTACAGAGGTTGTATCCATGAAAGAAACGGACCCACCAGCAGACGAATTCGGTTGGCAGGTTGTATCGAAGAAGAGGAAAAAGAAGGTTGCCCAACCAGCCCAACCAGAAGGGTGTAGCAAAGAAACGAAAGAATCTGCCCAACCAACCTGGGTGGTAGTAAGGATGGCTGCTCCACAACCCCAGGTCGTTAGGCAGACTGTAGCCATGGAAGAAAGGAAGGCTGCTCGTCCACCAGCCCAGGTACCGAGTGAGCGTGTAGCTATGGTGGCTGACCCACCAGCCCGGGTAGATAGCTACACCCAGATGGCTATGTCGGGTGCAGCAAAGAAGCAAACCCCACAACTACTCCACGAGGTTTGCAAGCCTGCACCCAAAAAGATGGAGACGAAGGTTGCCACACTACCCAATGCACCACCACATGTCTAGAAAGGGAAAAGGTGGACAGAATGGCTGGAGGTCCCACTCCAACAACAAAATCACCTTAGGAGCCAAGTTCCATCCATTATTGAAAATATATATATATATATATATATATATATATATATATATATATATATATATATATATATATATATATATATATATATATATATATATATATATATATACAAACTACATTGCAGCTTACATATAAATAGAATCATCAAGCTTCACTATATTAACTTTACTATATTTAAATATAAACAAGGTCTAACCGAGGTTACTTGGTTGAGCAAGACGTGAGAATATCATCAACTGGCCCTCCAGCCCTGGGTTCAAGTTGTCGTTCTGACATATTTCGAGTTCAGTGCTGATACAGGACCATTGATTATAGGACTATCTTGTTAGTCTGTGTAACTCCGCCTTACCCAATCCACGTCTTCAATGGCTTTCTGTTACTACAAACGGGATTACAAAGGAAAGGCTTCCTTTGTTAGTTTCATGAATACCTTCGTTCAAATGAAGGGAAAGACTATTACTATGAAGCGGTACCTTATCAGCAGGAAAGAGCTGCAGCAACGGTATGAAAGTTACTGCAAGATACATAACGAGCCCGTGGCTTCCAACGTAAACATCGGCCGCCATTTGGGTTCACTCGGTATCATGTGTGACACCAAGATTGGACCCGTTGGGAAACAGGAACGATACTATTCTGGTATCATGTGGCTCGATGGCGCAGGATCACCAACTGAAATGCAAAGAAAATGGAGAAAGCCGCCCAAACGTATCATGAAGGCCGTGCAAGAGAAGATCGAGAGGAATCGGTTGAGAGACGATATCGCTCACAGTATATTGAAATTTATACCCAAGACTTCCCCTGATCTCCAGACACAGCCAGTCACAGAGACCACCAGCCCCGCTCCCCAGACACAGCCAGTCACAGAGACCACCAACCCCGCTCCCCAGACACAGCCAGTCACAGAGACCACCAGCCCCGGTCCCCAGACACAACCAGTCACAGAGACCACCAGCCCCGCTCTCCAGACACAGCCAGACACACAGCCCACCAGCCCCGTCCCCCACACAGAGCCACAAGATCCTGATATTGAGGAAGCAAATGAATTTCTCGATGATTTTTTGCTTTCACTGGAGAAGAACTGATGAGTTCCTTATAGACAAGACAAAATGTTAAAAAAAGAATCTATATAAGTTCACTTATGGAGTGAGATCTTTGACGGAGCTGTGCTGCCTATAGCACAGCCTACCAAAGGGTGATCTTTGCTGTCGTGCAGTAACCTCATGAGGGCGGAGTCCGGCTACACTTTCTTTACCGAGGAAAAGATCTCTGCACTAATATTGAGTTTCTTCGTTGGCGTCAGGGTAAACACCCATCCCCCCCGAAGCTTGGTTACCTTTCCGTGGTGGGGGGGACTTCATGGATTGGGCAGTAGCAACCATCGTTGGTTGCTTCTGTTCAATCCATGAACGAAAAACCAAGCATCTTGAGCGTAATTGTCGTATAAATTCACTTGGTGTCAAAACTGACGCGACAGCGTTTGTGTCAATTTTGTCAGAAAAGTTTGTGCGTCTCAGCCTGATGGCGGGAGTCGGTTTGGCGCGGTGGTCATGAGAGAATACGAGGAAGATTGGCAACCGTCCCAGAAGTAGCTACAGTGAGGCCCAGCAGCTGTCCCTATTACTGTGGAAGGCACTCATGTAAGGTGTGCAGTGAGGCGCAGCAGTAACAAGGGAAACGGACAACCAAAACAGCAATCTTGATCATCAGGAGGATATCCAATGCTCAGAGTAGAAAAGGACAATTATTGTATGGCTTCGCTCAGAGGATGAAAATCTTAGCCGTAAAAATCAACAAGTAAAATAACTAGTAGTTAGTGGTAGTGAAGTGGAATTACCGCATTTCTGTGGTCTTAATAGTAAAACTAAACTTTTCGTTTTCTCCATCAATCTAGAGGTGTTGTACAACACCATTCTTAAAGTTCTTAAAGTTGTAAGGTAATGGTAACTACAAGGTTATGACCTCGGCATATTTGTGATGGAAAGTGCAGGAAATGTGGTAATGTATATAATATGAATTATATATAGTTGTATAATAAATGTGTACATACCTACCTTTGCCTTCCGAGATAATGTTCTCGACTTCCAAACATTCTTCAAGGCTCCCAAAATTTTCGCCCCCTCCCCCACGCTATGGTTCACTTCCGCTTCCATGGTTCCATCTGCTGCCAGATCCACTCCCAGATATCTAAAACACTTTACTTCCTCCAGTTTTTCTCCATTCAAACTTACCTCCCAATTGAATTGACCCTCAACCCTACTGTACCTAATTACCTTGCTCTTATTCACATTTACTCTTAACTTTCTTCTTCCACACACTTTACCAAACTCAGTCACCAGCTTCTGCAGTTTCTCACATGAATAAGCCACCAGCGCTGTATCATCAGCGAACAACAACTGAATCACTTCCCAAGCTCTCTCATCCACAACAGACTGCATACTTGCCCCTCTTTCCAAAACTCTTGCATTCACCTCCCTAACAGCCCCATCCATAAACAAAGTAAACAACCATGGAGACATCACACACCCCTGCCGCAAACCTACATTCAATGAGAACCAATCACTTTCCTCTCTTCCTACACGTACACATGCCTTATATCCTCGATAAAAACTTTTCACTGCTCCTAACAACTTGCCTCCCACAACATATATTCTTAATACCTTCCACAGAGCATCTCTATCAACTCTGTCATATGCCTTCTCCAGATCCATAAATGCTACATAGAAATCCATTTGCTTTTCTAAGTATTTCTCACATACATTCTTCAAAGCAAACACCTGATCCAAACATCCTCTACCACTTCTGAAACCACACTGTTCTTCCCCAATCTGATGCTCTGTACATGCCTTCACCCTCTCAATCAATACCCTCCTATATAATTTACCAGGAATACTCATCAATCTTATACCTCTGTAATTTGATCACTCACTCTTATCCCCTTTACCTTTGTACAATGTCACTATGCAAGCATTCCGCCAATCCTCAGGCACCTTACCATGAATCATACATACATTAAATAACCTTACCAACCAGTCAACAATACAGTCAGCCCCTTTTTTGATAAATTCCACTGCAATACCATCCAAACCTGCTGCCTTGCCGGCTTTCATCTTCCGCAAAGCTTTTACTACCTCTTCTTTTTTTACCAAATCATTTTCCCCAACCCTCTCACTTTGCACATCACCTCGACCGAGACACCCTATATCTGCCACTCTATCATATATATATATATATATATATATATATATATATATATATATATATATATATATATATATATATATATATATATATATATATATATATATATATGGAAGGTATTAAGAATATATGGTGTGGGAGGCAAGTTGTTAGAAGCAGTGAAAAGTTTTTATCGAGGATGTAAGGCGTGTGTACGTGTAGGAAGAGAGGAAAGTGATTGGTTCTCAGTGAATGTAGGTTTGCGGCAGGGGTGTGTGATGTCTCCATGGTTGTTTAATTTGTTTATGGATGGGGTTGTTAGGGACGTAAATGCAAGAGTTTTGGAAAGAGGGGCAAGTATGAAGTTTGTTGGGGATGAGAGAGCTTGGGAAGTGAGTCAGTTGTTGTTCGCTGATGGTACATCGCTGGTGGCTGATTCATGTGAGAAACTGCAAAAGCTGGTGACTGAGTTTGGTAAAGTGTGTGAAAGAAGAAAGTTAAGAGTAAATGTGAATAAGAGCAAGGTTATTAGGTACAGTAGGGTTGGGGGTCAAGTCAATTGGGAGGTAAGTTTGAATGGAGCAAAACTGGAGGAAGTAAAGTGTTTTAGATATCTGGGAGTGGATCTGGCAGCGGATGGAACCATAGAAGCGGAAGTGGATCATAGGGTGGGGGAGGGGACGAAAATCCTGGGAGCCCTGAAGAATGTGTGGAAGTCGAGAACATTATCTCGGAAAGCAAAAATGGGTATGTTTGAAAGAATAGTGGTTCCAAAAATGTTGTATGGTTGTGAGGCGTGGGCTATGGATAGAGTTGTGCGCAGGAGGATGGATGTGCTGGAAATGAGATGTTTGAGGACAATGTGTGGTGTGAGGTGGTTTGATCGAGTAAGTAACGTAAGGGTAAGAGAGATATGTGGACATAGAAAGAGCGTGGTTGAGAGAGCAGAAGAGGGTGTTTTGAAATGGTTTGGGCACATAGAGAGCATGAGTGAGGAAAGATTGACCAAGAGGATATATGTGTCGGAGGTGGAGGGAACGAGGAGAAGTGGGAGACCAAATTGGAGGTGGAAAGATAGAGTGAAAAAGATTTTGTGTGATCGGGGCCTGAACATGCAGGAGGGTGAAAGGAGGGCAAGGAATAGAGTGAATTGGATCGATGTGGTATACCGGGGTTGACGTGCTGTCAGTGGATTGAATCAGGGCATGTGAATTGTCTGGGGTAAACCATGGAAAGCTGTGTAGGTATGTATATTTGCGTGTGTGGACGTATGTATATACATGTGTATGGGGGTGGGTTGGGCCATTTCTTTCGTCTGTTTCCTTGCGCTACCTCGCAAACGCGGGAGACAGCGACAAAGTAAAAAAAAATATATATATATATATATATATATATATATATATATATATATATATATATATATATATATTTTTTCTTTTTTATACTTTGTCGCTGTCTCCCGCGTTTGCGAGGTAGCGCAAGGAAACAGACGAAAGAAATGGCCCAACCCCCCCCCATACACATGTATATACATACGTCCACACACGCAAATATACATACCTACACAGCTTTCCATGGTTTACCCCAGACGCTTCACATGCCTTGATTCAATCCACTGACAGCACGTCAACCCCGGTATACCACATCGCTCCAATTCACTCTATTCCTTGCCCTCCTTTCACCCTCCCGCATGTTCAGGCCCCGATCACACAAAATCTTTTTCACTCCATCTTTCCACCTCCAATTTGGTCTCCCTCTTCTCCTCGTTCCCTCCACCTCCGACACATATATCCTCTTGGTCAATCTTTCCTCACTCATTCTCTCCATGTGCCCAAACCACTTCAAAACACCCTCTTCTGCTCTCTCAACCACGCTCTTTTTATTTCCACACATCTCTCTTACCCTTACGTTACTCACTCGATCAAACCACCTCACACCACACATTGTCCTCAAACATCTCATTTCCAGCACATCCATCCTCCTGCGCACAACTCTATCCATAGCCCACGCCTCGCAACCATACAACATTGTTGGAACCACTATTCCTTCAAACATACCCATTTTTGCTTTCCGAGATAATGTTCTCGACTTCCACACATTCTTCAAGGCCCCCAGAATTTTCGCCCCCTCCTCCACCCTATGATCCACTTCCGCTTCCATGGTTCCATCCGCTGCCAGATCCACTCCCAGATATCTAAAACACTTCACTTCCTCCAGTTTTTCTCCATTCAAACTCCCCTCCCAATTGACTTGACCCTCAACCCTACTGTACCTAATAACCTTGCTCTTATTCACATTTACTCTTAACTTTCTTCTTCCACACACTTTACCAAACTCAGTCACCAGCTTCTGCAGTTTCTCACATGAATCAGCCACCAGCGCTGTATCATCAGCGAACAACAACTGACTCACTTCCCAAGCTCTCTCATCCCCAACAGACTTCATACTTGCCCCTCTTTCCAAAACTCTTGCATTTACGTCCCTAACAACCCCATCCATAAACAAATTAAACAACCATGGAGACATCACACACCCCTGCCGCAAACCTACATTCACTGAGAACCAATCACTTTCCTCTCTTCCTACACGTAGACATGCCTTACATCCTCGATAAAAACTTTTCACTGCTTCTAACAACTTGCCTCCCACACCATATATTCTTAATACCTTCCACAGAGCATCTCTATTAACTCTATCATATGCCTTCTCCAGATCCATAAATGCTACATACAAATCCATTTGCTTTTCTAAGTATTTCTTACATACATTCTTCAAAGCAAACACCTGATCCACACATCCTCTACCACTTCTGAAACCACACTGCTCTTCCCCAATCTGATGCTCTGTACATGCCTACACCCTTTCAATCAATACCCTCCCATATAATTTACCAGGAATACTCAACAAACTTATACCTCTGTAATTTGAGCACTCACTCTTATCCTCTTTGCCTTTGTACAATGGCACTATGCACGCATTCCGCCAATCCTCAGGCACCTCACCATGAGTCATACATACATTAAATAACCTTACCAACCAGTCAACAATACAGTCACCCCCTTTTTTAATAAATTCCACTGCAATACCATCCAAACCTGCTGCCTTGCCGGCTTTCATCTTCCGCAAAGCTTTCACTACCTCTTCTCTGTTTACCAAATCATTTTTACCTAACCCTCTCACTTTGCACACCACCTCGACCAAAACACCCTATATCTGCCACTCTATCATCAAACACATTCAACAAACCTTCAAAATACTCACTCCATCTCCCTCTCACATCACCACTACTTGTTATCACCTCCCCATTTGCGCCCTTCACTGAAGTTCCCATTTGCTCCCTTGTCTTACGCACTTTATTTACCTCCTTCCAGAACATCTTTTTATTCTCCCTAAAATTTAATGATACTCTCTCACCCCAACTCTCATTTGCCTTTTTTTTCACCTCTTGCACCCTTCTCTTGACCTCCTGTCTCTTTCTTTTATACATCTCCCACTCAATTGCATTTTTTCCCTGCAAAAATCGTCCAAATGCCTCTCTCTTCTCTTTCACTAATACTCTTACTTCTTCATCCCACCACTCACTACCCTTTCTAATCAACCCACCTCCCACTCTTCTCATGCCACAAGCATCTTTTGCGCAATCCATCACTGATTCCCTAAATACATCCCATTCCTCCCCCACTCCCCTTGCTTCCATTGTTCTCACCTTTTTCCATTCTGTACTCAGTCTCTCCTGGTACTTCCTCACACAGGTCTCCTTCTCAAGCTCACTTACTCTCACCACCCTCTTCACCCCAACATTCACTCTTCTTTTCTGAAAACCCATACAAATCTTCACCTTAGCCTCCACAAGATAATGATCAGACATCCCTCCAGTTGCACCTCTCAGCACATTAACATCCAAAAGTCTCTCTTTCGCACGCCTGTCAATTAACACGTAATCCAATAACGCTCTCTGTCCATCTCTCCTACTTACATAAGTATACTTATGTATATCTCGCTTTTTAAACCAGGTATTCCCAATCATCAGTCCTTTTTCAGCACATAAATCTACAAGCTCTTCACCATTTCCATTTACAACACTGAACACATATATATATATATATATATATATATATATATATATATATATATATATATATATATATATATATATATATATATATATATTCCTATGAGTCCACGGGGAAAATGAAATATGAAAAGTTCCCAAGTGCACTTTCGTGTAATAATCACATCATCAGGGGAGACACAATAGAGAAATATAACAATCAGTTGATATACATCGAAGAGACGAAGCTAGGACGCCATTTGGTAAACATGTGATTGTCCAAAACATACAACGAGCGTTCATAAACTTATCATTTAACAAAACTTATCAACAATAAACTTATCTAATTTGTATAGACCATCACTAATATTAAGATTATAATTCTTTGTGTATTTCATAATAAAAGATTCAATGATATTTTTCTTGGTAATAGAGTTAGAGTTAATAACAGACAGCGTTACTCCAGTCAATACAATGATCATAGTTTTTAACATGATTAAACAAGGCATTTGATTATTGTCCCGTTCTTATACTATATTTATGTTGCTTAAGTCTAACAGAAAAATCCTTACCAGTCTGACCAGCATGAAATTTATCACAGTTTCCACAAGGCACTTTATAGATGCAACCAAATTGCGTCCTAGCTTCGTCTCTTAGATATATATCAACTGACTGTTATATTTCTCTCTTGTGTCTCCCCTGATGATGTGATTATTACACGAAAGTGCACTTGGGAACATTTCGTGTTTCATTTTCCCCGTGGACTCAAAAGCCAGAACATCTGTTGTAGAATCTAGATCGTTCTGAACCATAGATGGAAGATGTTGGATCTTTACTTCATCTATGATTGGTAAGTTGATGTTTTGGGGAATTCGTCCTAAACTCGGGATAGTTCTATCAATTTGTCCCAGATAATGATCATGAGTGCCGAACAATTTGAAACTGGAACTGATAAGAATATATTGTTGTCCTAACTGAATGTGTCCCAGAAATAAATAAGATTTGGGATGATTAGGTGGGCAATGAATAAGAACATTTTGTGGGTTTAGGAAAAACAGTACGTGATACTGGTCCATACTTTCAATGTAAGGTTCATTAACAACAATTTCCTTAAAGGAACAAGAACGAAGAACATTTTGTTGATGCCCAAAAAGTGGTTGGTACTTACATGAATTTGTTTGTAAATTATGGAAAACCAAGGTATGGGGGGAAAGGGGGGGGGATGGGAGGAGGTGCAAATCAAGTTGTCAAGCAATGGTTTATGGCACAATGCTAAATCATCCATGGAGAGATGTGCAATCAATGAGGAATAAATATTTTATAATAGAAAGTTCATGTTATCAGCAAGGACGATAGTTTTTTGCGACTCTTTTGTATAATTAAAAGAGAATGGTATTACGTTCACAAGGCTGTAAGTATTGGAGTCAGTGAATGGTATGTGGATAATGACCGCTTCGAGGATCACGTCAACCGTTAGTAAGGAGTAATAACTGGCCACGTGATGCAGAGGGAGAGCTGGGGTGCAACCGAATTTCGTCATCGCTTGTTTAATGATACGTGTGAGTTCCGAGAAGGGAAAAAATGATGGTGTGACAACTTGGTTTACCAGATTATTAACATCTTCCAATAAGCCAGTGAAATGATATGCATGATAAGTGATCTGGGCATATAAACTATAAACATTTGTGGAAATAGTCACTATAGCATATATGGGATTAAGAGACTTTGACAGTAGTGCTACATGTTGTGTCAATTTATTAACGGTTAACATTATGTCATTCAAATATTTAGAATGTTGTTTTAAGATCCTAGCTTTAGCCTTAATATACCTGTCGTTAAGAAGTTGTTGAAATTGTAAGGTCCTAACCTGATTCCTAACTGAATTAAGTCCTTCCTGAAGAGCAATACCAAACAAATATGATTGCAGGGACCAAACAAAATTAAGCAGACCTCTCTTGCTTCTCCTTTGCTTTTTCGTGTTCATCATGGCATTAGTATTTACTGGAGATTGTCTTGCATTATGCCATACAGAATCACACAGGTACTATTCAGTTTCTAGGTCCACTGGTTTAACAAAGTTGGAGGAGGAGCAACACTAGAGTTTCTGATGGACGCACTGGTGTAAAACTTGAGTAGGGTAGACCGTAAACGAGGTACGGCCTCCATTAGTTTTACTAAATTATCGTAAGTGTAGGGTAGACCCTCCAGGCCCAACTTAACTGTGTCCCTCACGAGGCGGACCCCGCGGGGAGTCGTGAGAAGGGCGCCTGGTACTGCCATGGTGTCATATACAGGAAGACACCATAAGGACATGAGAAGGAAGAACCTGTAAAATGATAAACTTAGCAACTTCTTAAAGGCGAGGTCTTAATGAATACTGATGTGTGTGTGGTGGTGTTGTGAGGGTGGTCGGTTGTGGTGTGGGGACAGTCTGAACAGTGGTAGAAGTTGGTTGAGTGACATTGTTTGGGGTTTGAGGAATACTGTCTGTTGTGGTACCGGGATGATCATGTTCAGAATACCGTAAAACTTTCAAGTGGTCCTCATGTTCTTCACGAATGTCACCTGTATTTAGGTGTCAAACCCTAAACTTATGTCACTTTAAATGAGCTAAGACTCTATAGGGACCAGAAAATTTTGGGTCAAGTTTAGGAACCTCACTTGTAGAGTTAAATTCCTGCACCATTACCAAGAGTCCGGGAGCCACGTACCTTTGATGGTTTCGTGGATTTATCAGCCTGGTTCGTGAAGGTTGTAGTGGCTTCACCTAGATTTTCCTTGATCCTTTGATGAATCAATTGAGTCGTGCGATATTTTTCCGCTACAACTGATCTCTGGACCGCTGGACATGAAGGAGGGGACGCTATTATGTCATACGGCAACACTTTATCAAAACCGTGTAAGGCGTGGAAGGGTGTGTCTCCAATTGACTTATGATATGCAGAGTTTAATGAACATTGGACATCAGACAGGTACTCACTTCCTTCATCATGATCAAAATTAATGTTGGTGGGAAGACACTGGAGGATCTTATGGTTCAACCTTTCTGCCAGGCCATTCGAGGCTGGGTGATGTGCCATTATATTACATTTACTTATGTTATACAATTTACAGAGTTCTTCTAATAATGAGTTATCAAATTCTCCACCATTATCTGTGACTAAAATCTTCGGCGCATTATGTCTGTCTAAGATATGTTTTTTGAACGCCTTAGCGACCGTAGCTGCGTCTTTATTTTGAACTGGAACTAATTCACAATATCTCGTGAAGGCATCAGTAATTACTAAAATGTATCTGTAGCCTGCCATGGACCTAGGAAAACCTCCTAATATGTCCATATAAACTCTTTCCCATGAGTATGAAGGTAAAGGATATTTCGACACAGTCTGCGGGGTAGTGGGACTTCCCTTGTATGTGTTACATGTTTGGTACCTCAAAATATGATCTGAAATGTTTTTCTGCATTCTTAGTCAGAAATACCTCAAACGAGTTTGCTTATAGCATTATCTGCGCCTGGGTGTGAGGCCTGCGGTGAATCATGTGCTAACTTCTAGAAATCCTGTACTAATGGTGTTGGAATTATTGTTTGCTTAACGACACGGGCGAGCACTCCTAATTTCGCGTCCCAGCACAAGACTCCCTCACTGTGCTAAATACAATTCTCTGACTGGAACAACTGTTTTTGCATACATTGAAGATCTTACACCCTCTAGGTATTCTATGACAGTACCCCAGACTGGGTCATCTCGTTGATGTCGTGTCAACCTTTCTACATCAAAATCTACGAGGCTATTACCTACAGTGACTGCACCCACTGTGCGGGAAAGCGCGTCTGCAACTACATTGGATGAGCCCGAAACAAAACGAAAATCTGGGTCAAATGTTTGTATAGTTAAAAACCACCTCTGAAACTTTCCTGTAGGATCTTGTCTTTGAAAAATACCTAACAGTGCTCTGTGATCTGTATAAACTGTAATAGGGTAACCATATATGTATTCCTTAAAGTGTTTGAGTGCCCAAAAAACTGCAAGGCCTTCCAATTCTGTTACTGAGTATTTCGATTCCGTCGTCGAACATGTACAGCTCGCATAAGCTATGGGAAAAGATCTACCCCTATTTGACTCCTGAATAAGTGCAGCTTCAAGACCCTGTTTACAGGCGTCTGTTGTGTGCAAAATGAAGGGTTTCTCAAAAGTTGGGAAATCGAAGGATAGGCAACTCGATCAAGTATTGTTTGAATAAGCTGAATGCACTGTAGACCACTGGAATGTAACTCCCTGTTTCAGAAATGAAGTGAGGGGGTTTGTGATCTTCGCGAAAATAGCGATAAATCTTCGATAATATCTTGCTAAACCAAGGAAGGATTTGACCTTGTCTGTTGTGGAAGGGACTGGCCATTCTACAATTGTTTTGACTTTATCTGCATTAGGTTGAATACCGTTTTCATCAACGGTGTGACCTAAGTAATTAATTCTTGTTTGTAGAAAGGAACATTTGGATAACTTGACTTTTAGGTTCGCATCCTTAAGTCGTAGAAATACTCTCTCAAGACTTTTGAAATGAAAAGCAATATCTGGAGACATGACAATTATATCATCAAGATAAACCAATACTTCTTTGCCCAACATGTGACGACAAATGTTAGTCATTAACCTTGAGAAGGTGATCACCGGTGAGGAATGAAGACCGAAGGCCATGATGCATATGAACTGCCAATGACCATCTGGCGTACTGAACACAGTCAGGGGGCGGCTTTCCTCTGACAAGGGAATCTGCCAAAATCCGCTCAATAAATCCAAAGTTGAAAATACCTTATTGTTACCGAGGCTATGAAGAAGCTCTGATACCACTGGTAATGGGAAACCATCTTTCAAAGTGACCTTGTTGAGTTTTCTAGAATCTATGACTGGTCTAAAAGTTCCGTCCTTTTTCGGAATGATCAGATGTGGTGAATTCCATGGTGATCGTGATTCCTCTATAACCTTATCTTTCAACATGTCCTGAACAAGTTTGTTTGCTATGTCTCTGTGTGTGTGTGGCAATCGGTAGGCTGGGACGTCAATGGGACGTGTGTTTTTCTCTAAGTTAATAATGTGAACATCCAAATGAGTTCTACCGAGTGGTTCTCCTGATAAGGCAATAGTAGACCTATACTGGTTAAGTAAGTCTGTTAACTGGTCAACATGTTTGGTTAATCCTACCTTGGATATCATGTCAGGGGTGATGGTGGGGAGCTGACTCGAGCCATGCACTGCTGAGTCAGGGGTAGGAGGAGTAGGTGGTGGTGGGTTAATGGAATGTGAGACTAGACGGATATTAAACTCATGCAACTCCTCGTCTTGAATTCTGGACTTCAAAACGGAGAATTCCATAAGCTTGGTCCCTCTGCGGAGACGGACAGGAGTGGGGTCACGTATTGGCAATGTATATGGTGACCTCTCCATCTGCGGTCTCATGAATAGAGGCATCCATCGATAGTCCTTTGACAGTTAGTGAGGAAGGTTCAGCAACTACTCTTAGTGCGAGATCACCCTGACCATGTCTAAGTCCATGATCATTCATCCATGTTCGAGAAAGTGAGAGAGGAACCTTCGTTAATGTGTCACTATGCAGAGTCATGTTGGTTCTCAGTTTACCAGGACAATGATGAGTAGAAAAGTAAAAAGGATGCGTATTGTCTACCGTGAAGCAGGACGTGGGAGCAGATGTATTAATGACTCTGACAGAGTGAGAACTCTTCTCTGACAATGGCAAGAACGTATTATCAACACAAACCACATGATAAATAGGACAGATCTTATGTTGTGCCACACATAGAGTGGCGTCCTAGTAACAAGTTAGCAGGAAACGTTACACGACGAACAATGTAAGGGGTTACGGTAATGACCGAGTCGCCTATGAGAATGTTCATTTCAATAGTGCCCCTTACGTCGAGATTTTCATTTGAGATACTTTGAAGGGATGGGTAAAAGTCCGAGCATTGAACAAGTTGAGTGCGCCCCATTAATGGTTGAATAAAATCACAATGAATGACATCTGCTTCCGCGCCACTGTCTAGAAATATTGTGATTGGTTTATCCTGGAAAGAACACAGTAAATCGAAACTTGTAATGTGAGAAAATGGCGAAGAACGAAAATGTCTTAAGAGTTCCTTATGTGATGGAGTCTTGTCATGAGCGAGAGATTGTCATTGTTGATAATGACATGATGAACCTGTGTTAGATGACGTCTGTCTAGCTAATGCTCGACATTCCGCTGAAGTGTGTCTAGCGTTGCTATGATATGAACACCTGCTTGGTGGTGTTGGGCGCGAGCGGGTGAAGGTCAGCCTGATGTCTGACTGGAGGAAATCATGACTAGGTCGGCAGAATTGTGACGACCGAGGTTGTGATGACATGGGTTGTTGACTGCGTTTGTTGTTCTGGTCGAGGCTCACGTGAGAATGAGTCCCATGTGTAAGGACACACATTCGCTTTATGTCCTGGTTGGCCACACCGGAAGCACGTCACTTTATGTGAGTGTTTGTCATCACTGAATCGCTGTATTTGACCGTGAGAAGAATGATTGTGTTGACCACTAGAATGTTACGTCACACTTTGGGAAGCCGACACTCTCCCCAGTGTCTTGGTGTTGGAATATCCACATTTCTTTTGAGTGTAATTCAACACTTTTGTTACCGACCCACAATGATGGGTCGATGTTCTCATTAAGTAACCGTCGTCTTACGTCTGGAGGTCAGGTCCTTGAGAATGAAGGTTATGTGTAATAAACGCATGAGTGTTTGCACATGAGTTTCAGGATTCATCATGGCTGATATCCAGGGTGAGGATTCATAATCCTGCCTAACTAATCTCATTCTTCCATGTAAGGTACTCCAGTGATCAGGGACTGACGTATCATCCAAGTATGTTGTGTTAAGAGCACGTAAAAGGACGTGTAGTAAACTATCTGAGAATGATTCCTCACAACCTAATGTAAACAACGTTTTAAATTCCTCCCAAGATGTACAGTTTCCAATGTCATCTGAGTCATAGACAACCCTAGCGTAATTGTTAGGCTGGTGGAAATCAATGAGATTTTTAGCAGCCGATATAAGCGCTCTGTCTCCTGAATCACCATTATGTTCAACAATGTCCTCTGCATTTCTAATCCACCGATCAGAATTTGACAGTTTACCATCAAATAGCTCGTGTGGTTCCCTAGCTTGTTTTAGTGTAAAAACAGTTTTTGTGAAGGAATTGGTTGTCCCGAGTTTTTGTGATGTGGAGGGGGAGGTGGGAGGTGGGTGTGGTAACGTGTAAGAGGTTTCTGTGGGTCATCTGTGTCACCAGAATCTGTCAAAACAACTTTGTGTGACGTCGCCATTTTAGAAGGCTGGTTCCGTTTATAATAAGAGATTCTAGGTAAATTCCTAAGTACATATGAACCTTTACGATTACCGCGTGGAATTTCTTCGGACATATAATACAATCTGACTTAAAGTGTTTAAGTAATAACCCCCCAAAATATTCAAAATATAATTAACAATATTGACCTAATACAAAATACATAACATGAATATTATTTGAAAATATTGTAATGAAATAAAGGCAATGAAAAGCTGGCATAACAGTATAACATATGAATACAAGACTCTGTATATGGGAGGTGCACATAATAGTATAACATATCAGTAATGGACTCTATATATGAAAGTAATCATCACTAAAAACAATAGTACCTATGTATGAAAACATAAGAAAGAATATATGCAAGAATAACTGAAAACTTATATTAATTTGCTGAACTACAAAGATGAATAATCATATTACCCAAAATATATAGATGTCTCTATTTATAGACTAAGAACTACTATCACACAAAAGAAGCATATCTCACAGAGTGAACCATTTTGACATATTTCTTATAAGAATGGGAGATTCGCTCACGAAGACGTCTTGGGTGTAGCGTAGCGAGGTGGAGACGTGTGCAGAGTAGCGGCTCTTTGAGTGTAGCGAGGTGAAGACGTGTGCAGAGTAGCGGCTGGCTGGGTGTAGCGAGGTGGAGACGTGTGCAGAGTAGCGGCTGGCTGGGTGTAGCGAGGTGAAGATGTGTGCAGAGTAGCGGCTGGCTGGGTGTAGCGAGGTGAAGATGTGTGCAGAGTAGCGTCTCGCTGGGTGTAGCGAGGTGAAGATGTGTGCAGAGTAGTGGCTGGCTGGGTGGAGCGAGGTGAAGATGTGTGCAGAGTAGCGACTCGCTGGGTGTAGCGAGGTGGAGACGTGTGCAGAGTAGCGACTCGCTAGCAGGAAAGTTGAGTGAGCGACAAGGGCTGGACCACGCGATGCTGACGTCTGGGATGTCGCCACGGCTGATGATGACGCGTCTCTGGAGCGGTTGACAAGATGACCTCCACGTTGGTGTTGGCAGGATGGCTGACCTTGCTTGACACGTCTGGATGTGATGACAACACTGCACGGCGGTGGCGCTGTCTTGATGCCCTTGCAAGCGACACAGTGTCAGCAATGCAATAAAGGCGTATCTTCACTGCATTGAGGTACGGGTGATGGAGAACGTAGCCGGCCGTGGGTTCCGCCCTTAACGTCCACAGGAGGGAGCACCAGGACTGTGTCAGGTAGGCTTGTATGACTGCTGCCAACGCCAGACGTAGAAATATGAAGTAGATGTGACGGTCGTGTGTGGTCACGTGGGTTCTTACGTCACTGCCACCATTTGTAAGGTTGAGTTGAGAGGAAGGAAATCAGGTCTTCTTCGTCTGTGGTACTCAATGAAGATCAGGCGGCCTTTGTAGATTTATTACAACAAAACGTGTACGTCCATCTGTAGTGCTCTGGGCTAAAGTCTTATGACACACTACGACACACTCTAGTGAACAGTGTGACGATGCTGGCCAGTGTGTCCCCTCAGGTCACACTGGCAAGGGTTATTTTGGAGTCCGTCATCACACATTCAATAACGTGTTCAAATAACAGATCAGCTCTTACGTGTTCAAACATCCTGATTAACAGTAGCCCGTGGGAACAGTGGGCCCGTGGCAGCATGCATCTAACTCTATGTAACTCACAGTAAAATGATAATGACAAATACCTAATGAAAAATTAATGATAGTGTGCGTGAGTCTGACAGCTGTGTCTGGTGATGTAGCCGAAGAGGTGAAGTTTGAAGTTGTGACTGATGGAGTAGCCGAAGAGGGGAAGTCTGAAGTTGTGACTGATGGAGTAGCCGAAGAGGTGAAGTCTGAAGTTGTGACAGATGATGTAGCCGAAGAGGTGAAGTCTGAAGTTGTGGCTGATGATGTAGCCGAAGAGGTGAAGTCTGAAGTTGTGACTGATGGAGTAGCCGAAGAGGTGAAATCTGAAGTTGTGACTGATGATGTAGACGAAGAAGTGAAGTCTGAAGTTGTGACTGATGATGTGGCCCAAAAGGTGAAGTTTGAAGCTGTAGTGTCTGGTGATGACTTGGTGGAGGATACCGAGTGGTTCTGGCGTCTTGACTGATAGTCCAATGAAGGCTGTGGAGTCTGGTGACCCAACTGTCACCGGGAATGTGTGGGGCTGTGCCATGTTATTACTGCATATTTCTATTTAACGAGATATCAAGATCAATTGTAAATAACTATTTCATTCAGTTATCCAAATTATCCCTGGCTATATCCCACCATGGACAGTCATCTATGGCTATATCCCACCATGAACAGTCATCCATGGCTATATCCACCATGGACAGTCAGTCATCCATGGCAAAATGCCTTTGTCAGTGGCGAGGGAGGATGACATGGTCAGGGTGTAGTGTCGGGGCCCCAGTGGGGGATGGGGGCCCCACAAGAGGTCATGATAGTTATAATGATAATTATGATATTGATATTAATGATAATAATATCAATAATGATAATGAAAAGACTAATGATATCAATAACATATTGATATATATGTATATATGGTGAATGATGATGATAATAGTATTAATGATAATAATAATATCAATAATATCAGGAATGATGGTAATAAAAATGATAACAATTGATAATAATGATAATAGATAATGATTATGATATCAGTGATATTTATAATAATAGTAATGGCGAGGTAGCGCCCGGAAAACTGACAAAAAAGGCCACCACATTCGTTCGCACTCAGTCTCTTAGCTGTCATGTGTAATGCACCGAAACCACAGCTCCCTATCCACATCCATGCCCCACAGACCTTTCCATGGTTTACCACAGGCATTTCACATACCCTAGTTCAATCCATTGACAGCAGGACGCCCTTGCTGATGGTGTATTTGTACTGGAAAGCAACATTACAAGAACTGTTTGTTAAGAACATGTCTCAGATGAGCTAAGTTGGGAGAATAGGACAACACTAAACCTTTCGATTTATCCTTATTTGTCACATATTTGTTACCAGAAGCATAAAATGTCTTCCTACCTTTCCAGTAAGCTTTATTGTGAGGGAGGAAGAATTGTGTTTTTCATGCCTTTAACTTTTACACATTCATAACCCATTGACTCTCGAGAGCAATTAAGGTTGCGCCACAATCAGAAGCAGGGTAGGTGATGGAGTGAGGGCTTCTTCGACGAGACTGTACTCTCCCACTTGTCGACTGATGATATCATACAGCTGCACCGAAGGGTTAGTCCGGTAACACCCGCATTGTTCTTCCATCAAATATATATATATATATATATATATATATATATATATATATATATATATATATATATATATATATATATATATATATATATATATATATATATATATATATATATATATCCCATTCTATCCCTATCGATATCAATCGCTTCTCTCTCTCTCTCTCTCTCTCTCTCTCTCTCTCTCTCTCTCTCTCTCTCTCTCTCTCTCTCTCTCTCTCTCTCTCTCTCTCTCTCTCTCTCTCTCTCTCTCGCTTTCTTTCTTCTCTCTAACTCTCTATCGCTATTGATATCATTCTCTCTCTCTCTCTCTCTCTCTCTCTCTCTCTCTCTCTCTCTCTCTCTCTCTCTCTCTCTCTCTCTCTCTCTCTCTCTCTCTCTCTCTCTCTCTCTCTCTCTCTCTCTCGCCCTCTGTCTGACTGTCTGTCTGTCTGTTTGTCTTTCGGTTGTAGTGAAGATAAGCATGTAGGGAGGTTGACCTCAGGTCAAACCCTACAACAGGGTTGTAGTTCCGCTCTGCATTTGTTGAGGGTTGAAGGTGACGTATGGTTCAAGGTGTAGTGAAGATGCGTTGAAGGGTGTCTCCTTCTGCAGTGATGACCATGGCTGGCTGTACTAGTGTTGCAGGGGGAAGGATCATATTGCTGCATATTACTCGCGAAATATGGCGGGTTTATAAATCTATCTTCACACTAACGCCCTCTCTAAGTGTGTCTGTGGTTTACATACCTTCCAACCGGCTGTGACATGGCTGGCAAGTCTGCAGTATTTAAAGTTCAGCGCTTGAGAAATAGAAATAATGAATATCATTCGTAGGGAAGTAAAGGGAAGATGTCCATCATCCGCCCGCCACCCGTCCCTTGTAGACGTGTCGCCATCATCACACCTGACGGACCGACAGACAACTCCAGCCACCACCCTGGCCAACACCTCCACCACCACCACGATCCTGGGAGCAAATGTTCTTCGTTTCCATCGCTTTCCTGTTTAATCATTCCTTGCCATTTCTTCCTTATATCATTCCGACACATGCAGGTCATCGCGAAGTCACAAGCAGATAGCAGACTGGAGAGGCGATATCGGGGAAAACGTTAAATTTCTATACTTTTTACTTCATGTTTCCATTGAAAGGTACTTCAATTTCTCCAAAACTTGGAAACAAGGACCTTTCGCCTAAGAAAATAATAAATCTCTCAAACTACAATTCTATCTATTTATTCATTTATATGATCACTGCACCCTTTATGTTCATCATCTGTTCACTAAACCCTTATGTTCATCATCTGCTAAGCCCTACATCATGTTCATCACTTGATATTCACCACACTATAACGTTAATCATACACTCTTTACCCACTTATGTTCAATACATGTTCACTACACCCTTTCGTTCATCATATGTTCACCACACATTTACGTGACATGACATGTTCATTACTACCTAATGTTCATTATTTGTTTACTGCACCCTTTTCTTCACCATAAGTTAAGCCCATCCTCACCTTTATCATTGAATGTCCACTACGCTTATGTTCATCTCAAATTCATGACATGTTCACAACACCTTTGTGTTCCTTATGTCCTTAGGTTTCTATCTTAGCCAGAGTATGTTAACTGTTTCTATCTTAACTACATAACACCACTATATATGTTAACTGTTTCTATCTTTACTAAATACCAACATATTTTTGGCTCAACACGTATATGAAATTGATGGGTCTAGTCAAATCTCATCAAAGGACAAAAACATATACCCCTCCTATGGACCGAGTTACTCGAATCGTCGAAACCCGAAGAAGAGCGAGCCACTGGGAGCGTCAACAGGCTATTGCGTGGCGTGGCCGGCACACCGTTCGTCGGGAACGCCGTCGCACTCGTCAGGAGCATGTGGTGGACGAGCGGCAGGCGAGAGTGAACCGCCTTGTTGCTGCCCGCAATGCTGCCGCTCTGCGGGAGAGACTTGCAGCTCGCGGGATACAAATACTAGTCACCTGTGGGGACGTTGTAGACTCCCCCAACACCGTGCAACAACCCACCCCACCAGCAACTGCAGTCGAGGCCCAACTCATCCACCCACCAACTGCATCCCCCCCTCCACTCGTGGCCCAACCCACACCCCCACCAACTGCATCCCCCCCTTTACTCGTGGCCCAACCAACACCCCCACCAACTGCATCCCCCCTTCCAGTCGTGGCCCAACCCACAAACCCACCCATTGCATCCCTCCCTCCACTCGTGGCACAACCCACACATCCATCAACTGAATCCCTCCCTCCAGTCGCGGCCCAACCCACCAGCTCACCAACTGCCTACCCTTCCCTAGACGTGGCCGATCTCAGCTTGGAGGCAGACCTTCAGGACTACATCCTCAGCGAGGACCAGTTAAGGTGGATTCGAATCGTTTCCGATATTGGCGAGGGCGGCAATGGATCAGTTCAGCTCGTTCGCTTCAATTATGAATATGGGGTCCTTAAAACCATGAAGAAAAACGACGAGAGGTACGCTCTCCTTCGCGAAGCTGACATTCAGATCTACCTGTCCGGCGCTGGAGGGGCCCCATTGGTCAAGGGTCTGGCTTTCCATCCAGCAAGACTCCTGATGTCCTACACTGGTCAAAACTACGTCAGCTATATAGAAAACTGCAGCGGCCAGGAGGTTATTGAGTCTCTCATCTCCATTGGGAAGAGACTTCAAGAAATTCATGATAAGGGGGTCATTCATCTTGACTTCAAGATGAATAATGTTACCGTAACCCAGACCCGCCACCATGGCCCAGTCTTCCATATCATCGACTACGGTCTGAGCAGTTACGCTGGTGACGTGCCTTCTATAACAGGTGACCCAGCGCGATGTCCCTGGATGGCCCCCGAAGTCATGGAGGAAGAGCCAGTTGCTCCCGCTAACGACGTCTACTCCTTCGGGTACCTCATTGCCCAATTGGCTGAGGATCAGAAGGACGACGGAGTCCGACACCGCCTGTGCCAGCTTGTCCATCTCGCCACTGATATTGACCAATTCCAGCGCCCCAGTCTGCTTTCTTTGATCCGACACTTGAAGGTCATCGCGAAGTCCCAAACAGATAGCAGAGTGGAGAGGCGACATCGGGAAAAACGTTGAATTTCTATACTCTTTACTTCATTGACCAGTACCCACGCCCCCGCCTGGTTCGAGACTTGAAGGTCATCGCGGAGTCCCAAGCAGATAGTAAACAGTACTGATTGGAGACGGCGTCGGGGAAAACGTTAAATTTCTATACTTTTTACTTCATGTTTACATTGAAATGTACTTTAATTTCTCCAGAACTTGGAAACAAGGACTTTTCGCTTAAGAAAATAATAAACCTCTCAATCTATAATTAGGTTCGGTAAAATGCCATCTGCTGGCTATGTGCGCCTGTTGGGAAATGACCGGTGTAGCCCCGTTGCTCACCAAAGTGAGACGAAGGGTATTCGAGTACATAGTATTCGAATAACGTTATTTCCTATTTTGCCAGGCCCATAGCCTAGTGGTAGCATTCCCTCTTCTTACACAAGGGCGCCGGGTTCGATCCTGGTTGTTGGAGATTTGTATGTATGTATGTATGTATGTATGTATTAAGATGTAGATAAGTAAAGGAGTAAGTATATATACTCATATAAGTATACTTCGACTTGGCGATTATAAACAGCTGACCATTAAGTAAGAACCCGTATCATAAGGCATAAAATTTTTCTTTCTCTTCAACTTCCTGGCTGGCTATTAGACTCATCCTGAAATGTAGTGTAAAAATGGATGTGGATGTGCTGAGAGAGGCAGCTGGTGGGATGTCTGATCATTAAGTGGTCGAGGTAAGGGTGAAGATGTGTAGAGGCTTTCGGAAAAGAGGAAATGATATGAGTGAGAATAGGGTGATGAAAGTAAGTGAGCTTGGACAAGAGACGTGTGAAGACATGCCCGGGGAGACTGAGTGCAGAATAGCAAAATGTGAGAGTAAACGAAGCTAGGGGAGTGGATAAGGAACGGGAGGTATGTATTCAGGGAAACAGTTCTGGCATGTGCAAAATATGTGGCATACAAAAGGTGGGAGGTGGGCAGGTGAGAAACGGTATGGAGTGCTGTGATGAAGTAAAGTTGCTTATTAAAGAAAAAAGAGAGTTGTATGGGCGTTATCTAAGGAGAGGAATGAAAGTGATTGTTTGATGTAAAGAGAAAGGGCAAGACGTCAGGAGGAATATGCAGCGCTGAGAAAAAGAGAAAATAAGTGTTAGTGTGAGCAGGTATCAGCAAACTTCAGGGAAAAGGAAATTACTAGTATAACTAATGGGAACATCGGTGAAGGGGCAAACTGGGTAACAGGTAGTGATGAGGTGAAGAGGAGGCGGAGTTACTTATCTAAGGAAGTGCTGAATGTGTTTGATGACAGGATGGCAGATTTTTCCCGCCTTCCTTTTCTTTCCTTCCTTTGGAGGAGTATGAGAAGAGAGAGTCATGACAATTGGCTTGGTGAAGAGAGAAGTAGGAAGAAGGAAGGGTGAGTGATTTCAGCTGAAGGTGGGTCTGCGGTAGTGTATGATGTCACTATAGCTGTTTAATTGTGTATTGACAAGGCAGCACCGGAAACAAACGAAGGAAATGGCCTCATTCACTCGCATCTACTATCTACCTGCCAAGTATAATGCACCAAAACCATAACCCTCTAAGTGCGACCTCGCCCTATATACCCTTACGTGGTTTCCCTCGACCACTTTATACGCCCTGATTTGGCCCTTCGACATCACTCCAAATCGCTCTCTCCTTTGCACGCCTCTCACCCACCTGCATGTTCGGGCCCAGTACACCCAAAGCCCCTTTCACCCCATCCTCCCATCTACTTGGTTTACCTGTTTTTCAAATTATGTTTACTTCAGAAATGTATACCCATATTGTCATCCTCTCCTTATGTCCTCACCATTTTAGCATACATCCCTCAGCTCTCATACATACTCCTCTTACTACCTCACCTCTCTCTTACCCTAAAATTTCTTGTTTGAATAACCCTCCTCACACTACATATTGTCCCCAATATTCTACTTCCAACATATTCACCCTCTTCTGTCATCTGTGGCAATAAGAAAGGTATGGTTGACGGAGCTGAAGATGGGTGCGCAGAGGTGATCTGAACATACCGAGAGAATGAGAGAGGAGAGGTTGACAAAGAGGATATATGTGTCTGATGTGGAGGAGAAAAGAAGAGGAAAGTAGAATGGGATGATATGTAACAATTAAGATATTATCAGAAGATTATATAGGATTTAATGAATTAATCTATGATGATTCTGTGAACGACTGCCAGCCTCGAGGGTCATTGTTAATGCAGGATAAAGAGCAGTGCTTACTGGAATGATACTCTCCAACTCTAAAGGCTTCATAATGTGTTAACATAAAGAGCCATGCAAAATGTAACAATATATGATCATAGATATGTGTGATGTATGTGTCACTATAGATATTCACAAGCATCATTCAACAAACAACATCTGTGGGAGTTCACATGGCTGCTGTTTGCATACGACAGTGTTTCCTTTACTTGGATATCCTAGTCAAATATAGCCAAGCCATCTTCACAATAGTTTACGACAACTTCTTAAGTTGGAATGGAGTTTCCCCCTTAAAAGAGCGATGGTATCGTCAACTGTGGACGTGCCTTGTGTTATGTTCCCTCGCAAGGCTTGGTGGCTGCCTCCACACATGCTGACGGTATGTGGTCTGTATCTGTTGGTCTCTATGATATTCCTTAATGTTGCATGGTTCCTCTCTCTCTCTCTCTCTCTCTCTCTCTCTCTCTCTCTCTCTCTCTCTCTCTCTCTCTCTCTCTCTCTCTCTCTCTCTCTCTCTCTCTCTCTACGTATAGTATCTGTTAATCTAGCCGGCCACTAAAAGCACTGTCTGTAGAAACTTAAACGTTTATTTTAACATATAATCAATGAACTGTCACTGCAACCATTAAAATGTCCATTAACCAGGTCCTTCTACTTGGAATCATGTAAAAATTATTAGGCAATGCTTTCATATATTCCCTTTCAATGACAATACTCTACAGGCCATCAAGACAGTGTATACCAAACATTTCAGATACACATATGAAGTACAATGGCCCCGCCCTCTGGGTAAGGTAATCGCTCAGTGCACAACAGTTATCACGACATAAGTGTTTCTGTAATATGTGATATTGTTGATGTGGACCAAACATGGTCTGGTAAATATGCCAGGCACAACAATTACGTTGCTGATAATTGCTCCATTCAAGCCGCCGCCTCTTTTCTTGGTGGCAAATGAAATATGTCCAGTTTCCTTATGAACAAAAGTATTCTTACATTGGGTTTGCTCAAGGGATGGGAGAGGACCCAGTGACCAAGACGACTGAATGATACTTGGAGGTATTTACATACATGATGTAGTTGTGATTAAGACCACGTGATAGCGAATGGAAGTTAAATGAAGAAGGGCGCATGAAGGATGCGGGGAAGTATAGGAAGATAAGCAAAATATAGTATTGGGTGATGGTGCAGCCTTATAAACAACGTAAGGAAGAACAATAACTAATCACACAGCAGACTTCTGTTAAAATGATAACGAAAACCAAAGAATGGTTCCAGTATGGCACAACGGAGTAGTCTATCATAAGTTTATAATAAACATCTGGCGGTACAACACCCCATAATGTCTTAGAACCTGGACTTGATATATGTGGAGATATATCCAGCATTAGTAAGACGTGTTCTGGGTGTTAGTGACTCATTAACTCACTGATGGATCAGTGAGAATGTGATGATGATTTTTTCCTGCTGCTGATTCAGGTTATAATCCGTTGATTTTTCTCATCACTCAGTTGAGACACTGTTAATGTGTGTCAGTTCCTTGTATGTGGTAAATCGGTCAATGCGTTTTAAACAAACGTGGACTCACGTTTCACGTTATTTGCAAATTTCTTTACTTTAGTGGGTAAATTTATATATCCACCTAAACTTGCTCTTGATCGACTACTGGGCGGCGTTCAGGTGTCCTTGTGTGGACACTGTACGGCCAGTGTACCTTCAGTGTGTGTCGACACGGGGGAGGTGACCTGGTCGGCCAGTGTAGCCCTAGTGTTGTGGGGTATGGAAGTGTAGGACGGCAAATGTTGTCTTAATAATTTCATATATCACTCTGATGTCTTCCCTGTTTGCTCAGTGATTGGGACTTTTGATAGTTTTATGCAATATATATCATGCTCTTAAGTTGGTTTGACGGAACTCAAGTGTGTACTTGGCATTCAGGTGAGATGATAGCAATTCAATATCAAACATGTAACTACTATTAGGTATACTCGAGTTAGAGTATAATGGACATCAAACGCCAGGGAGGAGCCTCCGCCACCCTGAGTGTCCACTACAGTTCCCAGTTACGTCATGGTCAATATGCCAGCACTCACCAGGTCTCCAACCTTATCAGGAGCTGACCACTCTCTCTGTGTCTGGCATCACAACGTTGATGGATTCATATCGTCTTTGTCTTGATGTTACTTTGAACTCTTTATAAGGAGATCAGCATATGTTTATTTGGAACTTGTGGTAGTGGTAAATACGTCCATCCATTCCTCCACACCAAAAGGAATATATGTATTACTACAACCGGTTTTCATACGACATTTGGACCCCTTATCTAAGGGTTCCTGCAGCTTCAAGGTTGCTTTGCACTCAGTAGCAGGGACACGATGGACTCCTTTGAAGATAAAATGTTTTCGTGAGACTGTACTGTTTCGTTAAGCGACGATGACACATATCTTCCCTTAGGGTGACTTTTGATTCTTTTATCCGCTGTGTAGCCAAAATCAAGAGGAGTATAGTGAAATACACACACACACACACACACACACACACACACACACACACACACACACACACACACATCTCATTTGCCCTTTCACTAAAAGGGAATAAAGAAGGTGGAAGTAAAACCAGCAAAGAAGTATGAAGATGAGAAACCAATCAATAACTCCCTACCCACCATCATTACTCCCTCCCTCCTGCCTCGCCATAAATCATATCAAGTTTCTCGATTCACAGTAAAGGTAAAGCTATACAAAGGAGGAGAGGTGTGTGGTGCAGGTATGTTAAGACCAGCCGCCCGGCAGCTTAGTTATAATGAGAGAGAAAGTAAGACCAGCAATCTTGACACACAGGCTGGAAGATGGTTTCCAGCATCACTTTAACACTCTTAAGTCGGGATGACGGTACTTCCCTGGGCGGCTGGTGTCCACACATTACTGACACGGAGGATGTAAGATGGTTCCGGGTACCACTGTAACAGTCCTAAGTCGGGATGGTAGTACCACCCTGGCCGGTTGCTGACTATAACCTACTATGTATAAAGTTCTGCTGCTGTTATGTGTTGTCCCCAAGGTTGTTTAACATATACAGTACAATAATAGATGGTGAGAGTGGCTTACAACTGTCACTGGAAGTTGTGGTATAGAGTTAATGTCTGCCGGAAGGAACTGAAGTTGAAAAGGTAATTTGTTGAAGAATTAACAAAACTGGACAGGGATCATTAAATGCATGAAGAAAAACAAGTAAGAGGAGAAAACGGAAAGTGGATGGAAGTAAACGTAAGGTCGTTACGTTTGAGAAATGGAGTCTGAATGTAGAATGTGGCTGGATGGAAAGATGAAGTTACTGAGGTTTGAATACTGGAGGAATACTGCCAGCAAGGATGGAGAAGGATGACTCAGGCACAGGAGGCTGGAAGAACAGGCACGTTGCCCCAGCAATAAGGAGAGTAAAGAAAGGAATATATTTCACATGTCAAGTTTGGCAGGTTGTTGAAAGAAGCAGCGAAATATACGTTGTTGTATGGCAGTAAAACATGGATCTGCTGGAGTAGAAAGTCTTTCACAGGACAGGTAACTAGGGCGAGTCTTGTAAGAAGATAAGTTACCAAAATGAACAGTCTGTCCAAAATGAAAAATGGAATTGTGATAACAGGAAAACCCAGTAGATTTTGTGTTTTGAAGAAACATAAACCATGAACTTCAGTGGTATTTTCTCAAGATGACTTGGATAGATTTTTTAGGGAAACAGAATTTTTATAGAAGAAAAAGAAATTTATGCAGTTTACTAAATAAAAAAAGACTTTGAATGTCTGAAGATTAGAAATCAGTAAATGATAATGAATTATTACTCATCTAAATCGGATAGGTCAGGAAAAAGCAAGAAATGCTGTCTTGCTTTCAAAAAATTCCATATATAGATTATTTAAGGAGGGCTAGGAGAGGATTTGCCATACATCATCATGATAACCTGCCGCGTGAGGTAAGTCACGTATGGAATTTGTTGTAAGCAATATACTTTATGGCTTCTTGCGTAATGATATCAAATAGTACCGATACTTTGATGATATTCCTTATTTGTGGCTTATTGATAGAAATAAAGATTTACTTCTTACTAATATGGCTTGTTTGATAAACTAAATAAAGCTCACTCTTGAAATTGAGACATTGGCATTCTTAGACTAATTTTCATAGGGATGAAAACAGCCTAGATTTTAGCATATATCGTAAACCCACATATGTCTGTTCATATCATTTACTACCGCTCTACTTATCATAACAAAGTGAAACGTTCTATATTTTCATCAACGTTTCTTAGACCATTTCATATATGTAGTAAAAAATTCATTGATGATGAGCTCAGTAACATCTATGACAATTATCACATATGACAGTATACCAAACATATCCTTGATTCAGCTTGCAATCTTGCAATCTTTACAATGCTCAACCTAAAGAAGCATTTGTGAACAAAAACTTTTGCGTATATCCTATTACGCGAATTTGCTTTATCGTCTTATTTTGTTTACCATTTTGATATCAATGTAGTCATCAGCAGTAATGATTGTGGTCTGGGACAGTTTAATAACAAAAGATTCTGCAACTTTTGAGAAGGGTTGTGTTTACAATATCCTCTGTAAAGAGTGTGATCAGTTTTTCACTGATTAAACTGGTATAGTTCTTAATACTATGATTAAACAACATATAAACAGTGATAGGTATGGTCAAGATCTAATGAAATATTTGTCCAACTCAAAAGCTTTGGTCATCAACCTAACTGGAGCAGTGTTAAGGTTATCATATACACTAATCAGTCATGGATAGAAATATAGTTGAGTGGTCTCTTATCAAGTACTTTAAGCATGTTAATAAGAACAAAAATTTTGCATTACATAGATTTGATAACTTTAACGTGTCTTTAATATGAGAGAGGTGAGGTCGTCGAGGATGACCTGTGCCCTATACCCTTCACAAGTTTCTTCATTCATCCGCCGGCCTGGAGGATAAGTCTTGGCCACTGGCGGGAACAGCTAGGCCCAGCGTGGGTGGGCACATGTATCTTTGCCATACATTCCTTGGGGGGGTGGGGGGGGATCAACCCCAAGCCCCCAACACCCAACAACCAGCAGCGAACCCCACGACATAAAGGGGTAGTTCAGGGCACATAAAATCTGGCTTCGATTTCGTTAGTTTCGTTTACATGTTAGAACAGATAAGCAGATAGAAAGAAAGACACTGATAAATGTACACGCATATCTGTTATAGTAAGATTGTGGCTGATATGATACAATCAGTGTTATGGTAAGACTGTGAGATCATTCCACTGTCATGCATCATATACTCAAGTCGCATATGTAAACTCTGAAGAATAAGGTATATATTAGAGGTTTAGTGACTAAAGAAGCCAAGAAGGTTAATTGGTCTCACCCGAGATCACCTTCCACGGAAAGAGCAACGACACTACATGGGAGTACATGGGACTGCCAGACAACAGAGGTAGTGATGATCTATAACACGGTTAACAGCTGGAGAACAATAAGATATTCTAAAGCTTATTGTTCCACGGGTTGAGGTCACTGGGGAAGAGTCAGGGGGGACAAGAGATAAGTTGTGGATAAAGTTCCACTTCTGACACTGTTGTTTAGGACGATAACACGTTTTTGCTAGAGGATATTAACCCTCGTGTGTCATAGTGTCTCATGAGTAGAGAGACGAGGTAGCTGGGACTAACCCAGGGTGACAGTACGATTGTCGTCAGCTAAGATATGGTGTTCCTCCGGAGCGTGAGAGGCTCGTGTGTAGGAGGTTTTCCAAGGCTAGTGAGATATTTGGCAACTTATTATAGCCTGGGACACTAACTGCGGCAGATGGGTTGTTTTATATTTAGTTGAAACAACGTTAGTTCTGTTGACTATGAATAATGTGCTTTGTGTTAAGACACCTCACTAGTTCATACAGGTACACACCATCATCCATAGCTGTGTGCACAAGACTAGTAGAACTTAAGTCAATCTTATATCTTGTTGGTTATTGATATCCTTGTATTGGCTGTCATGTTTATGTTCATTAACAGTGTTGTCCTCATCTTCATAATAGCTGGTGATTCCAATGAGCACGTGCGTGTCTAAGTAGAATGGAATGTGCCATATGTCTATTAACTTTATGTTTCATAGCAGGAATGATGAAATGTATATGTTGTTCAGTATTATATCTTGAAACTGCATATCGTGAATCTCAGACCCGTTAATCTTCGTTCTCCGATCCTCATTGTTTTCCATGATTTTTCATCTATGTTTACATGACCTTTACTGTGAAATAGGACACTGTGGATTTCTGCGTGGATGAAGGGACAGTACGTGCACGAGCCTGAAAAGAGCACTTTCGTACGATAGATCACCTGCCTGATATCACCCATGGCTAAATTATCCACCAAAGCGTCCGAGTGGTTGACAGGATGTGATCGTCTTAATCTTCTGGAGCAGTCATTATGGCCAGGTCAGCTCAGGTCGGAGGAAACCCTGACTGACAAAACAGATGAGGCAGCTCTGCCAGAGACTTAGTGAGATATCAGAACCTTCACACGTCTGACGATGATACCATAATTCCACAGTGAATTATGAGATCGTTGCCTCTCTACCGTCACTCTTAACACAAGAATATGATGACGATGAGAGGATAGAGATGGGGGCGGGGGAAGACAGAGAGAGAGAGAGAGAGAGAGAGAGAGAGAGAGAGAGAGAGAGAGAGAGAGAGAGAGAGAGAGAGAGAGAGAAGAGGAAACATTTGCCAACAGTGAAAAAGTGCAATTTTCTCAGTCCAGACAGTGTTGGGATCGTGTTGAGAAGGAACAGAAGGTAAAACGTCACCTGCACTGGTACAGACACAAGGCAATATTAAGTCGTGGGACAAGTGCGAATTGTGAGATATGAGAAGGGTGTAGGAACTCCCCGGAGAGAGAGAGAGAGAGAGAGAGAGAGAGAGAGAGAGAGAGAGAGAGAGAGAGAGAGAGAGAGAGAGAGAGAGAGAGAGAGAGAGAATCTCATGATATAAACCTGCCCGTCCAGAGCCACAGACAGGTAAATTCATAGTGGTCTCCATAGTGTGGATGGACAGTGTTGGAGCAGACATCTGTCCTGTGCTGTTTTCCTTTACCAGTACCAGAGTGTCGTAACTCCACACTTTGTTAGTGAATCACTGAAGGACATTATCCAGGCGGTTGATCGAGTGATAGCAGTACTCTCACCTCCTACTATTACGTACCTACTATTGAAAAATATGTCATTAATTACATGCACATATACTCTACATGTACACACAACAAAAAAACTATCGCGCAGAGGGGGTTTGAAGACGTCTGTAATGATCACTGAACTACCTGTTGTACCATGCCGGTAGGGTTGGTATACGTGCCTGGAAGCCACAGGTTTCCAGAGTCCTATGCTAGACCCATGTAAGTTACGTGCCACAAGAGCGGCAGTATATTATTAACAATAAAATTACATCATACAAGGCAGTACGAACCCCTACTTTTGAATTGGTGAGTGTAATATATCTGTGAGACACACACAGCTATATGCGGCAACCCCCGCATGTGGTAGCTGCAGCATACCTCAATGTGATGCCAGGTAAACACAATAGCTTCATATTGTATAGGTGTAATTTGGGAAGAATATGTTTTACTATTGATATTGTATTATTCTATAGCACATCTGGGTTCGTGGCAGTCCATAAAGGTTATCTTACACCGCCATTTCGTGTCCATGCAGGAAATGTAATGAGACATGCGATATATTTTTGAAACAATGAAACAGCGCGGGTATAGTTCACTGCGAGCCAATGTCGAAAGGTTGTTTTTGTGGTATATCTAATTTTACCATGGAGACCTCACAAGCGACACGTGAAGCTATTCTACAGCTTCATAATGAGGGCTACAGCGACTCTGAAATTGGGAGACGTCTTGGTATTCACCGGTCAACCGTAGCACGATGGATTCGCCGACAGGCAGAGTTGGGCAACACAGACAACAGGCATCGGCGTGGGCGCCCACGTTGCACAACCCCGGAAGATGATCAGGTAATGATGTTGCATATATAGGTATACTGGACCACTTGATGTTATGTAAATAACCACATCACATGTTATATTTGCAATATGTCATCCTTTCCCTAGGCCATAGCAGCTGTCATTGCTGCTGCCCCCTTCACGCCCGCTAGCAACATTCGGGATACTCTTGGTCTGCAGTGCACGCCTCAAACTGTCCGAAACAGACATCACTCTGAGGGGCTACGTGGTCGCATACCAGCAACAAAACCTGTGTTAAGTGAGGCAAACATGGAGAGCAGGGTGGAGTATGCGTTGGAGTATGCGGACAAGCCACATCAGTTTTGGGAGAACGTCATCTTTTGTGATGAAAAAACCTTCTGCAGCGATGGTCCCCCTGCAAACAAACATGTTTGGCGGCATCCTAACACCAGGTTAGCTCTTTCTCTGTCTGTCTGTCTCTCTCTCTCACACACACACACACACACACACACACACACACACACACAGAGGTTATGCTATATAACATATTTTCCATTTTATAATGACAATTTATGGTGAGGCCAACATGAACAACCGTTCCGGAAGTGCTTTGAAACCATGGTGCCACGGCCACCACAGTCGTTTGCTGCTTGAAACGTCCTGTTGTGCTGCAGTATTACATTTGAGTTATGCACACTCATTATTTTTTAAGTGACTAACAGTGATCATGATCACTTTATACGGCATATGTAAATACTGTAGCAATAATCTCCATTTACGATGTGATATCATAATAAATAATTATTATATATTTAGTTAATATTTTTTAATTTACTTAGTTATTATCTTAATCTATATTGCAGCAACAGTTGCACTAATATGATTAAGACACACGTGTGTCTTATGTAATTTTATACATTTTATATAACCAGATACGAGACACAACATGTGGTGGGTAGCAGGAGGAGTGGGCGCGCGCGTCAGTGCAGGACTATTTGGTTGGATCCATCCATGGTGCTGGTGTCGGTGAGTTGGTGGATGTCGGGCCTGGCCACTTGACCGGACCTAGATACGTTGAGATACTGGAGGAGGTCCTGCTACCTTCAGTGGGGGCTATGCTGTTTCCAGAGCCGGAGCCATTTTACCTCGTCCAAGATAACAGCCCAGTTCACACATCCAGGGTTGTAAAGGCGTGGTATGCTCGCCATCTACGTATAACAGTGTTGCCATATCCTGCAAAATCGCCTGATCTCATCCCGATAGAGCACGTATGGGCGGCCATGCAGAAAGGCCTGCCTGACCGACAACATCGATGTCGTGCTACAGTCGTAAATGATGCTTTACAAGCATGGGAACATCTACGAAGCCCTTCTGGTAGGAACTTAACGCAGACGTTAGTGGCATCCATGCCTCGAAGGCTCAATGAAGTGTTGGCAACGGGACGAGGTTATACCAAGTATTGAAATAATAAAATTTACAGTCAAAGATTACTTTCTTAACCTCCAACAACATGTCTATGGTCATGTTATATAGAAATCTGATTTTCACTGTTAAAGGGAAGTTAACTAATGCAGATCCATGAAAAGAGTCATTACTTTTCATGTTGGTTTACTAAATACTATGATGTGGTGCCAGGTTTGTGACATACTGTTATCAGTCACACAGGTGATACTACATATTACGTGAGGTTGCTGATTAATCTAAACCAGCAGACAGATAAATCACCTCCGGTATGAAGCAGGGTGTCGTAGTTACCATGTAGTATATTATTTTACACCACGAATTTGACACTTTGCAAGAGATAATGATTACTGCAATATGCCTTACTGTGCAGAATATTACATTTACATGCTCAATTTACGTATCCCATCTACTGTACTACATACGGAAGGATATATCGTTGCCATTACATAGGTGAGGACACCCACAGGCAGGGACATCAGGGCTACCACCATCTCACAGGAAAATGTTGACTGTTCCATTATTCCACGTCTGGTGCGTCATTTTGTTTCGTACAAAAAACGCGCGATAGTTTTTTTGCTGTGTGTACGTAGTGCGGAACATCCTCCGCCTGCAGGGATTGGTGAACGAGCCAGAGGTACCCGTGGGGTACTTGGAGCGCCTCCAGGCAGTATCTGGTTGGAGTGTTCCTGTGCTCCTTACGGCCTTCCTGGCCGTAACGACGGTGGCGCTGCTCACCCTCTAGCTGTTCTGCTCCCTGATGAAGTACATACTGAGGCGCAGGGCTAGGCGTACCTATACCGGCGGTCTGGTACCAGGTCGAGGTAGTCCAACCTCAGGTGGACTTTGACGATTCCGAGGAGCAGTTTGACGACGACCATGAGGTCATGGTAGTCGACCCTCAGGTAGACACAGTCGAACCCGAGGTAGAGTCTGACGACGACACCGAGGTCGAGGCAGTCGACCCTCAGGTAGACACAGTCGAACCCGAGGTAGAGTCTGACGACGACACCGAGGTCGAGGTAGTCGACCCTCAGGTAGACACTGTCGAACCCGAGGTAGAGTCTGACGACGACACCGAGGTCGAGGTAGTCGACCCTCAGGTAGACACTGTCGAACCCGAGGTAGAGTCTGACGACGACACCGAGGTCGAGGTAGTCGACCCTCAGGTAGACACTGACGATCCCGAAGTAGAGTCCGACGACGACAGCGAAGTCGAGGTAGTCGACCCTCAGGTAGACACTGTCGAACCCGAGGTAGAGTCTCACGACGACACCGAGGTCGAGGTAGTCGACCCTCAGGTAGACACTGACGATCTCGAGGTAGACTCTCACGACGACACCGAGGTCGAGGTAGTCGACCATTAGGTAGACACAGCCGAACCCGAGGTAGAGTCTGACGACGACACCGAGGTCGAGGTAGTCGACCCTCAGGTAGACACTGACGATCACGAGGTAGAGTCTAACGACGACCCCGAGGTCGAGGTAGTCGACCCTCAGGTAGACAATGTCGAACCCGAAGTAGAGTCTGACGACGACACCGAGGTCGAGTTAGTCGACCCTCAGGTAGACACTGACGATCCCGAGGTAGAACCTGACGACGACATCGAGGTCGAGGTAGTCGACCCTCAGGTAGACACAGTCGAACCCGAGGTAGAGTCTGACGACGACCGCGAAGTCGAGGTAGTCGACCCTCAGGTAGACACTACTGAATCCGAGGGCAACGTACTTGAACATCAGGGTGACACTACCGAACCCGAGGTCAGTGCTACCGGACGTCGACGTAAGAAACATATACCCAAGAAGAAGAAAGGTGACACTTCCGAACCCGAGGTCGAAGCAGTTGAACATCAGGGTGACACTACTGAACCCGAGGGCAAAGTAGTTGAACATCAGGGTGACACTACTGAACCCGAGGGCAAAGTAGTTGAACATCAGGGTGACCCTACCGAACCCGAGGGCGAAGTAGTTGAACATCAGGGTGACCCTAACGAACCCGAGGGCGAAGTAGTTGAACATCAGGGTGACACTAACGAACCCGAGGTCAGTGCTACCGGACGTCGCCGTAAGAAAAATAAACGCAAGACCCAACCCGATAACACCATTACCGAGCCCGATAGCACAACTGCCGGACCACAGAGAAAGAAAAAGTCTGGTCGTGGCGGGAGGAAGGAATGTGGCTGGTACTGAGGGTTGAGTTGATGCTGGTCACATACATGATTGAGGTGATTATCATATGACTGTCAAATATGTTTCTAGTACAGGTGATTGAATGTCATAGATATCTTTAATTTCTTTCTTCACTATAGCTTCCAGTATATGATAATCACACTATTTTCTATTCTAGTTCTCACTGATTGACATAGGCATATGCTATACATCTTAATTATGAGGACTTTATCACTTATATAGTTGTGCCACATTGTTCTCCTTTATCTCCCTATTACTTTGTTCTCCCATTATATCTGATCGTAAAATCCTTATTCTACCTAAAAAAAAAAAAGGCAACTCGGCCTTTAGGAATTTGGTCGTGTAATTCATTATTATCTTCCCAACAGATGAAGTTCGAGTGCCATATAGACTTTCATGCCATCCCTAGGCTGGAAGCCGAACGTCAAGGGAGGAAATTTTTGACTGACGATCCTTCAGCTGCCTCTACCATAGAGGTCTGCTCCTGATTCTTAAGAATGTTCTTGTACGGTAATGTCCTGGGACAGCCTTCTCTCTCTCTCTCTCTCTCTCTCTCTCTCTCTCTCTCTCTCTCTCTCTCTCTCTCTCTCTCTCTCTCTCTAGAATTACAATTCTCCACAGCTTATTTTATATTTGTTGATACAAGAACATGAGACTTTCTGATTTATCTCAAGGGCCGGCCAGTTGCGTCAAGAAAAACTGCATGCATGACAAGGAAACCTTAATTGGTCAGATACTGTATATGTCTGACCGTCCATGAACTTATTGGTTCGGTATTTTGTAAAGACTAACAATCATTCGACAGTCAGGAAACCTCCAGTTTCCGGTGTACTAATGAACTGCAAGATCACCTCCTTCCACTCTGTCACGTTGATTAAAATGAATACATGATGTTTACTTGAAGGTCAGAAAACGTATTCTCTCAGATCTGTCTTAAGGAATATGTAAACTTATATATCTGTATGTGTGTGTGTGTGTGTGTGTGTGTGTGTGTGTTTATAGAGGAACACAAACAGCAACATATCACTGGATCCCTTCGAGGCTGGTTATGATAGTGGAAGACAGCAGAATTTCACCTATTAGTGTGGTAGAAGTTGGCAGGCGTACGAATGATCAAGGAAAAAAACTACAAATTGTTGGTGCGACTTTGGAGGCACAAAAATATGTTAGTCGTGGACTTGATGCGAAATAGTTATGAATGTATCCTTAAATACATCTATATCATTGCTTTCAACCACTCTAAGTGGGAAATCCTGCTGTACGAAAAGTACTTCGTCTCTTACGCAAAACGCAAGCGCTTATGATTAATATTTTGTAGTGTATTTTGACAGTTCTTGCAAAACAGCCTATGTACCTGCTCCCAATACTTATGATTATTTTGAACACGGCAAGATTACGATAGCAATTGAACGAGATCAATGAAAGAACAGTACTGATAGATCCGATGGAAATGGATCGGTAAACAGCTAGAAAGTTGAAAGGAATGGGAATTCTTAAGGACAAGGGAAAGCTACACATATGCACGAACGTCGAGAAGTGAAGGAGTGAAATTTGAACTCTGCAAAACAAGGCCACATGGGGACTAACGTCTTATAAAACTTTACTTTCCAGTTGTACATCAGCTGGATGGATGTCTTCCTTCCTACACACAAGCCATGGGAGGTTCTTCAAACCAAGTGGTAGACTTCCTCAATTGCAAATGATATGGCAGGTCCCCCCAAGTTCTAACGAACAGGTAGCTCCTGCCGTTGTCAAAACAACTGGCCAATGTTCCGAATGCCTAACAAACCAGCAGATCTTCCCATTTTCAAGGCAACTGGTAGACCATCCCATCGACAGCTTAATATATCCTTCCAACGTGATATCACAGGCAAGATCTTACGCTCTTATCGATTGCATATCTTCCTATCTTGTAAAGTCAGGAGTGTGTTTTGTGGTCCGGTGTTCGCTACTGTCTTACCCAGGGAGACGGGAGAATAAAGCTGGGAGAAGAAAAGAGGAGGAGGAGGAATGAGAGAGAGAGAGAGAGAGAGAGAGAGAGAGAGAGAGAGAGAGAGAGAGAGAGAGAGAGAGAGAGAGAGAGAGAGAGAGAGAGAGAGGAAATGAAAAGTACAATGAATTTGAGCGAAGTGAATCATTTTATCAGTCACCTAATTTCTCGCAGTTCCACTTTTCAAGAATTGCAAACTTTCAAGGAAATCCCTGTTCTGTAACTCGAATCATCCGGTTTGTGAGGTGAAAACTCATTAAATACAGAACGAAAATAGAGAGGAATTTAAAGATACTTGTAAACTTTTTGATCTAAGAAGAGAAATTAGAACCTTTTGGAATGCAAATGCCACATAGATTGTCTAGCAAAGACTGTGTCAAAAGGAGAAAAAGGTCAGAGACTGAGAAGATAAAAAATTCTCCCACTTCTGACATGAGCGTTGAAACTACTCGACCCCAACAGCTCCTGGGAGGACACGAGAGTCGGACCCGTCGTCGCGAAGGAAAAGTAGTGGTCGGGCGAGTATATGGTATGGGAGGCAAGTTGTTAGAAGCAGTGAAAAAATTTTGTCGAGGATGTAAGGCATGTGTACGTGTAGGAAGAGAGGAAAGTGATTGGTTCTCAGTGAATGTTGGTTTTCGGCAGGGGTGCGTGATGTCTTCATGGTTGTTTACTTTGTTTATGGATGGGGTTGTTAGGGAGGTGAATGCAAGAGTTTTGGAGAGAAGGGCAAGTATGCAGTCTGTTGTGGATGAGAGTGCTTCAGAAGTGAGTCAGTTGTTGTTCGCTGATGATACAGCGCTGGTGGCTGATTCGTGTGAGACTCTGCAGAAGCTGGTGACTGAATTTGGTAAAGTGTGTGAAAGAAGAAAGCTGAGAGTAAATGTGAATAAGAGCAAGGTTATTAGGTATAGTAGGGTTGAGGGACAAGTCAATTGGGAGGTAAGTTTGAATGGAGAAAAACTGGAGGAAGTGAAGTGTTTTAGATATCTGGGAGTTGATTTGGCAGCGGATGGAACCATGGAAGTGGAGGTGAGTCATAGGGTGGGGGAGGGGCGGAAGTTCTGGGAGCGTTGAAATATCTGTGGAAGGCGAGAACATTATCTCAGGAAGCAAAAATGGGCATGTTTGAAGGAATAGTTGTTCCAACAATGTTATATGGTTGCGAGGCGTGGGCTATAGATTGGGTTGTGCGGCGGAGGGTGAATATGTTGGAAATGAGATGTTTGAGGACAATATGTGGTGAGGTGGTTTGATCGAGTAAGTAATGAAAGGGTAATAGAGATGTGTGGTAACAAAAAGAGTGTTGTTGAGAGAGCAGAAGAAGGTGTTTTAAAATGGTTTAGTCATATGGAGAGAATGACTGGGGGAAGATTGACCAAGAGGATATATGTGTCAGATGCGGAGAGAACGAGGAGAAGTGGGAGACCAAATTGGAGGTGGAAGGATGGAGTAAAAAAGATTTTGAGCGATCGGGGCCTTAACATGCAGGAGGATGAAAGGTGTGCGACGAATAGAGTGAATTGGAACGATGTGGTATACCGGGGTCGACGTGCTGTCAATGGATTGAACCAGGGCATGTGAAGCGTCTGGGGTAAACCATGGAAAGTTTTGTGGTGCCTGAATGTGAAAAGTGATCTGTGTTTTCGGTGCATTATACATGACAGCTAGAGACTGTGTGAACGAATGGGGCCTTTGTTGTCTTTTCCTAGCGCTACCTCGCGCACATGCGGGGGGAGGGGTTGTCATTTCATGTGTGGCGGGGTGGCGAGGGAAATGAATGAACCCAGCGAGTATGAATTATGTACATGTGTAAATATGTAAAGGTCTGTGTATGTATATATGTATACATTGAAATGTATAGGAATGTATATGTGCGTGTGTGGACGTGTATGTATGTGCATGTGTATGTGGGTGGGTTGGGCCATTCTTTCGTCTGTTTCCTTGCGCTACCTCGCTAACGCGGGAGACAGCGACAAAGTATAATAAAATAAAATAAAATGATAATGATAATACAATGAATTAATTTCCAGTGAGAGGAAGACAGTGTAAGGGTGGGCGACACGCGCTCAAGGCAGGTGGACCAAGCGTGGCTGGTATGGGAGGGAGTGAGGCAGCTGGGTGGAGGAATACAGACAAAATTGATGTTTTACACATAAGCTTCAACACTGGTTGTAAACAGATGGGCATTTAACAGTTCTCAAGGTCGCTGTTGGTGGGAAGGAGGGACTGGGTGTGGTGTTGGGCTGGGATGGGTAATGTGTAGCCAGCAAGTAGGTGTTGCCGCCATATTGGAATAGTTAGTTATTTACGCACATCATGACGTTGCATAACAGAAACAATTTAACATTTTATGAATAGTAGGGACGTTGGTTAGTAATTTAGGATACTATGAACCAATGTTTTGTTTTATTTAGCAATTACAGGTGAGCAACTGATATTAATCTTGGGGACATGTGGCATCTTTCCCCAGCCCCTCCAGCCCACCCTCTCACTCCTTCATACCCACTCACCTCAAGCTTGGTCACAGCAAATTTGTAAGTTCTCTATAATTTCATTCCCTCCAAGATAACATAACATTTTGCTGGTGTTTTTGGAAGCATCTAGAATAAGCGGGGCAGTGTAACTGTGGGGTTATAAAAGTGTCGGCAATGTGGCACTAGCCTCTGGCTATTTTCCCGCGGCCTTCAAAACAGCAACAACCACAATGATACCTAAACCCAACAAATCCAACAGAGACCCCATGAACTACAGACCATCAGCCTACTTGAGTCCATTGGGAAGACATATGAAAGAATCATAAACAACAGACTTAGACAACACCTTACAAACAACAACCTACTCTCACACAAACAGTTTGGCTTTCATCAACATCGCTCCACACAAGATGAACTCAACATCATTACGAACTACATAAGAAACAACACGCGGACACACAAAATGACCGCACTCATCACAAAAGATGTTGAAAAAGCCTTTGACACCGTGTGGCACGATGGATTGAGGTATAAACTAAGCACCCAATTCCAACTCCCACGACCCACCATTAAGCTTCTCTCTAACTATCTTAGCAACAGAAAAACCCGAATCAAATACAGAAACATTTACTCAAACTACTTCTTCCTTAATGCCGGTGTACCCCAAGGCTCCGTGCTGGCCCCCACTCTCTACACACTCTACACAAATGATCTTCCCAATCCTATACACCTGGACTCCATCACTCTCCAATATGCAGATGATGTCACACAGCTAATCAGAGCCAGAACCCTCACACACTTAATCAATAGAACCCAACAGGAAATTGACCACGTTTCGCTCCGGGAGTTAAAATGGAGGATTAAAACAAATCCTGCAAAATCCAACATATCCTACTTTAATGTACGTCAGAGATACAACATAACTAATGTCTACCTACACTCCCGTATACACCGACATTTACCCATTCCCATCTCAAACACCAACACTGTCCTGGGCCTAAACTATGATGTATACCTGAGAATGAACCGACATATACAGTGTAGAGCGGCTATTGCGAGAGCGGAGCTCCCAAAATTGTAGATTCAGAGAGGCGCAATTCAAATCCAAATTGCACCTCTACAAAGCATTAATGCGACCTCTTATCACATACGCCCCTTCAGCTCTGGAACTCGGAGCCAAATCCAACATCCGTGCACTCCAAATCATTCAGAACAAAGCTCTACGTTGGGTTTTTAACATCAAATGGCATGGATTCATCAGGAACACAGAACTTCACGAGAGAGCACGAATCCCTCCATTAATCTATTGGAGGAAAGTGTTTGAAAGAAAAGTAAAGCGATTTCAAATACATCATTCTCACTGGATTGATTACTTCAACAATCTCCTGAAAATAGACTACCCAGGTAACATGTTTAATATACAACCTGGACAACATCCAGTGCTAAAATATTAAAAAACTTGAAAAAACTAAAAACCTCTATAGAACTTGCTGCTAAGTCCGTGCGGGGAACGCCTTGGTAAAATCAGTGTCCATCAGCCAGAGATACGATCCATCTATATATCTTAAAAAAATATACAAAAAAGAATAGAATAAAATAAGAAAGTGATAAAAAAAATAGATAAATATATAAATAAAATAAAACCTTGCCCTTCACTCTTCGTCTCCGCACTTAACCTATTTTTCCTATGCAAGCTAGCTTAAGCCCTGGCTCTTTTCCTCCCTCTAAAATTCACTTCCTCTAACAATTCTTGCTCTTTCCCCCCTCTCTTTTCCTCCCTCTCCTTGGGAGGGACTTATCTATCATGATCATTGTCATTTGTATACATCATCTTTTCTAGCCATTCGAGAAGGTTCTTGCTGCTCCTGTCTCGGCCACGTGTTAACCACGTGGATGATGGAGGATTAACCGCCAGATCCCACGAAGACAGAAGAAAGAAGAGAGAAGAAAGAATACAGAAGAAAGAAGTGGATTGTAACGTTGCCTCCCGCGTTGGTCCTTCCCGCGGGAGACCGTTACGGTGACGACGCCGGCAGGCTGTTCCCTCACCACCCTCGCTGCTCCCCACACCCCCGCGTTGCCTCCACTCCATCTTCACATCCCTTTTTTATTTTTTATTTTTTCATCATCCATCATCCATCTCTCGACCGTTTGGCTTGAGCAATCTCTACCCCAGCTTCCCCAACCCATTCTGGAAAACTCATTTTCCTGAGGAGTGGAGGCTGGAGTGGACCTGTTCTCACCTGACGGGGTGGAGACCCTCACACTATCTCTTACCTCTCCCCTACCTTGGACCGTCGACCGTCCCTCACTCACGTTTTCTCGCACTAGGACACTGATGCCACCAACATGCCGCCCGACATACGTCTAAAATCCCTCAAAACTGATTGCCGCCCTCCTTCCACGTTCGAACTCCTGTCCATCGTCTTTAAGACCACTGAGATCCGTCCTACTAGGGTCATTCAATTCCCCTCGAACAAATACCAGTTTAAGATTTGCTTGGGCAAAGATAGTGATTTAGATAGAATCCTATCTAAGCCTCTCCTTGATGAACTAGCTAAAAAAAAAACTACCAAATCGTTCAGGACCGCTGCCCCTTCAAGCTAGATGTACTATTATTGCCTACAATGTTGATGAATCTATCTTGTCCCTCAGCCCTTCGGAGATTGTTGAAGCCATCAATGGTGAAAACAATGACGTTAATGTCATCAACGTCTATAAACCGAATAACTCCAGATCAATAAAGATACAATGTTCAAACCCGACCGAGGCCGATCGCCTGCTCTCCCGGGGAGTCCTGTTCCCCATGATCTCTGTGCCAGCAAAATCCCTGAAGAAAGATGAACATCTCGACGTACAACAATGTTTCAAATGTCTGAAATACCGACATGAGACTAAGAACTGTAAAGAACCCCACCAAACCTGTAGTCAATGCGCGGAAACTGGTCATGGTTTTCGTGAGTGCAAGGTTCAGGCAGCAAAGTGCGTTAACTGTAAAGGTAGACATGTTGCTGTATCTGGGCTGTGCCCACGTAGAAAGGAACAACTCCGCGCAGTGCGTCAGGCACAAAAATCCAACTCACTTCCTTCCACAAACCCTCACCTCTACACAACAGTTGCTGCTGCTGCTCCTCCCCCTGCCACCCAAGCTTCTCCTATCCCAACTACTAATTCTTCAGACCTCCTCACCCTACAAGGTAGGATGCATGCGTGCTACCTAAAAGCGTTGTTCCTGAGCGGGGAAGATAAGTCGGAATTCATCAGAATTTTCGATTTGCTGCTTGCTCATAACAACCTACCCAATGTACGAGCTCCACCTGAACTCCTCAGCTCCCCCGCCAACAACCATCCCTCACCGACCCCTGTCTCGTCCACCACCCTGACCCCTAACGAAAACGTATCCCAGGAGACCCCCAGTAACACTTCCAACTCTCCCCCAACAACTCAACCTGTCACCCTCCCAACTTCCAATACCCCCTCCGCACCCCCTAACACAACTCCATCCACAACCCCCCAACCCAACACCAACAATCCAACTGTCTCTCCAAATACCGATTCCTCTCCCACCCCCACCGTCCCAACTTCCACCAACACGACAGTTCCCCCTAAAACCTCCACTCACCAATCCCCCCATCCCCCCTCCCCCTCCCCATCCATCCGTCCAACCCCTAACCCTCCTAGAGGAGCCCCAGCACCTGACCCTGCCGACACACCAGACAATCCACCAACGGTCAACCTTGACCTTCAAATTGTCGACAATGATCCTCTCCACTCCTCTCTCCCCTTTCCTGACCCCTCAACAGATATATCCCGACCCAAGACTAGAAACATGATACACGTGAAACACTCAAACTGTTCGTCAACGGCCTTCATCGACAACAGACACAGAAGGCCAATAAACTTCCATAAGTCGTAAAATGCTAAAACGTGCGCAGCTATCACAATGACCGTCATCTGATTGCCACTCTCCTCGAAGGGAAGAGACCCGATGTTGTGATACTTAACATCACATGTATCACCAACGGATACAAATTAGACATTGCGGGTATACATCACGACAGTCTCCAGACAGTAGACACGAGGGAGTCGCTATTCTCATACGCAACACCATCGAACACGAATACCTCGCCACCTCATGGCAATACGAACACTTTCTAGCAGTTAAGATGAGTACAATATGTGGCTTCATTATCTTCTGCACTACATACTCTCGACTCAACACTACCATTCCACTCCTTGATCTCTACACAGTATTCAGTCACACACATATCCCAGTCTACCTTCTAGCTAACCTCAACGCCCAACACAGAACCTTCCACCACAACAGAAACAATTCTCATGGTGATGACTTATTCAATTTATACTCATACAAACGTCTTAACTTCCTTGGACCTTACTTCCACACTGTCTTCACTGGCCAAGGAGGAGAAAGCAGACCTGATCTTGTCTTCTCCGACAGAGCCAGTAATTATCTTCATAATTTGCCATCTCCAAGAGCACTGTGTGGTTCCGAACACATCCCTATCTTTCTTCATCTCTCGTCTAACCCTATTCTCGTCCCTTCACCCTCACACTACCACTACAAAAGAGCAGACTGGGAGAAATTCAAAGAGATTCTCTCCAACTGCACTTACACCACAAACTACGAAAATCACCCAATAACACTAATAGACACAGAAATAGAACATATACACGAAACAATCATACAGGCAGCTAACATTTCTATCCCCAGATCTTCATTTACTTCAAGATACTCCTTCTTCCCTTCTTCCAAAACAACCAGACTCATCTCGTGCTACCGTCGACGCTTTGAGCAAAACAGATATCGTTTGGGCATAGTTCAGTGCGACTTCACATCCCTAAGAAACCACACACTCAACAGCCTTCTAGAAGACCAAAATAGACACTTAAAATCTCATCACCACAACAGAACAACACCGAATCAGATCTCAAGAGTTTTGGAACAGAATCCGAAAGCTCAAAAGAATACCAAAACAGACTTTAATAGGCTAAATGACGACAACACTCTACACCATAACCCACAAGACATTGCCAACATTTTTCAAAAACTCTGGGAAGGTATCTTTCACCCTCAACCCCCCACCCCTCACCCTGTGGCGTACGAAAACACTCAAATTGTCACGCAACACATACAAAACAGACCCAGTCACTTCTACCCAGAGCAGATCAAACACCTCCAATCGCTTTCACACGACCACCTTCTCACAACTCCAATAAGTTCGAACGAGGTCAAATTCCTCCTCCTCAAATCACCCAAAGTAGCCCCAGGTAATTCAGGCATTGGTTACCAGCTACTCACCCATCTCCCTGACAACACTATTTGAGCCATCACCTTCCTCTTCAACGTGGCACTAGCCTCTGGCTATTTTCCCGCGGTCTTCAAAACTGCAACAACCACAATGATATCTAAACCCAACAAATCCAACAGAGACCCAGTGAACTACAGACCCATCAGCCTACTTGAGTCCATTGGGAAGACATTTGAAAGAATCTTAAACAACAGACTGAGACAACACCTAACAAACAACAACCTACTCTCACACAAACAGTTTGGCTTTCATCAACATCGCTCCACACAAGATGAACTTAACATCATTATGAACTACATAAAAACAACACGCGGACACACAAAATGACCGCCCTCATCACAAAAGATGTTGAAAAAGCCTTTGACACCGTGTGGCACGATCGATTGAGGTATAAACCAAGCACCCAATTCCAACTCCCACGACCCATCATTAAGCTTCTCTCTAACTATCTTAAGCAACATAAGAACCCGAATCAAATACAGAAACAATTATACAAACTACTTCTTCCTTAATGCCGGTGTACCCCAAGGCTCCGTGCTGGCTCCCACTCTCTACACACTCTACACAAATGATCTTCCCAATCCTATACACCTGGACTCCATCACTCTCCAATATGCAGATGATGTCACACAGCTAATCAGAGCCAGAACCCTCACACACCTAATCAGCAAAACACAACAGGAAATTGACCACGTTTCGCTTTGGGAGTTAGAATGGAGGATTAGATAAAATCCTGCTGAATCCAACATATCATACTTTAATGTACGTCAGAGATACAACATAAGTAATATTTACCTGCACTCCCGTATACACCGTGATTTACCCATTCCCATCTCAAATACCAATACTGTCCTGGGTCTAAACTATGATGTACACCTGAGAAAGAGCCGACATATTCAGTCTAGAGCGGCTATTGCGAGAGCGGAGCTCGCGAAATTGTATAGATTTAGAGAGGCGGAATTCAAAACCAAATTGCACCTCTACAAAGCATTAATACGACCACTTATCACTTAGGCCCCTTCAGCTCCTGAACTCGGAGCCTAATTTAGCATCCGTGCACTCCAAATCATTCAAAACAAAGCTCTACGTTGAGTTTTTAACATCAAATAGCACGAGTTCATCAGAAACACAAAACTTCACGATAGAGCACGAATCCCTCCACTAAACATCTATTGGAGGAAATTGTTTAAAAGACAAGTAGAACGATTTCAAATACATCATACTCACTGGATTCATTACTTCAACAATCTCCTGGGAATAGACCACCCAGGTAACATGTTTAATATACAACCTGGACAACATCCAGTGGCAATATATTAAAAACTAAAACCTCTATAGATCTTGCTGCTAAGTCCGTGCGGGGAACTCCTTGGTAAAATCAGTGTCCATCAGCCAGAGATGCGATCCATCTCCTCCTATATCATTAAAAAAAAAAGAAAAAAAAGCCCTCCACTCATCATCTTTGCCCTACTTATCCTATTTTTCCTATGAAAGCTGGGTTAAGACCTGGCTCTTTCCCTCCCTCTAAAATTCACTTCCTCTAACAATTGTTACTCTTTCCCTCCACCCCCCACTCTCTCTCTCTCTCTCTCTCTCTCTCTCTCTCTCTCTCTCTCTCTCTCTCTCTCTCTCTCTCTCTCTCTCTCTCTCTCTCTCTCTCTCTCTCTCTCTTTTCCCGATTTTCCTTGGAAGGGACATTTCTATCATCGTCATTTTGGTTTGGACCTTACTTCCACACTGTCTTCACTGGCCTAGGGGGAAAAAGCCAGACCTGACCTTGTCTTCTCCAACAGAGACAGTAATTATCTTCAGAATTTCTTGTCTCCAGGACCAATGTGTGGTTCCGACCACATCCCTATATTTCTTCATCTCTCGTCTAACCCTATCCTCGTCCCATCACCCTCACACTACCACTACAAAAGAGCAGACTGGGGGAGCTTCAAAGACTCTCTCCAACTGCACTTACACCACAAACTACGAAAATCACCCAATAACACTAATAGACACAGAAATAGAACATATACATGAAACAATCACACTAACAGCTGACATTTCTATTCCCAAATCTTCATTTATCGCAAGATACTCCTTCTTCCTTTCTTCCAAAACAACAAGACTTCTCTCGTGCTATCGTCGACGCTTTGAACAAAACAGAAGTCGTTTGGGCCTAGTACGGTGGGACCTCACATCCCTACGAAACCACACACTCAACAGCCTTCTAGAAGACCACAGTAGACACTGGAAATCTCTCATCACTACAACAGAACAACACCGAATTAAATCTCCTCAAGAGTTTTGGAAGAGAATCCGGAAACTCGAAGGAATACCAAAAACAGACTTCAATCGGCTAAATGACGACAACACTCTACACCATAACCCACAAGACATTGCCAACATTTGTCAAAAACACTGGGAAGGTGTCTTTCACCCTCAACCCCCCACCCCTCACCCTGTGGCGTACGAAAACACTCAAATTGTCACACAACACATACAAAACAGACTCAGTCACTTCTACCCAGAACAGATCATACACCTCCAATCGCTTTCACACGACCACCTTCTCACAACTCCCATAAGATCGAACGAGGTCAAATTCCTCCTCCTCAAATCACCCAAAGTAGCCCCAGGTAATTTAGGCATTGGTTACCAGCTACTTACACATCTCCCTAACAACACTATTAGAGCCATCACCTTCCTCTTCAACGCGGCACTAGCCTCTGGCTATTTTCCCGCGGCCTTCAAAACAGCAACAACCACAATGATACCTAAACCCAACAAATCCAAGAGACCCCATGAACTACAGACCCATCAGCCTACTTGAGTCCATTGGGAAGACATTTGAAAGAATCACAAACAACAGACTTAGACAACACCTTACAAAAACAACAACCTACTCTCACACAAACAGTTTGGCTTTCACCAACATCGCTCCACACAAGATGAACTCAACATCATTACGAACTACATAAGAAACAACACGCGGACACACAAAATGACCGCACTCATCACAAAAGATGTTGAAAAAGCCTTTGACACCGTGTGGCACGATCGATTGAGGTATAAACTAAGCACCCAATTCCAACTCCTACGACCCACCATTAAGCTTCTCTCTAACTATCTTAGCAACAGAAAAACCCGAATCAAATACAGAAACATTTACTCAAACTACTTCTTCCTTAATGCCGGTGTACCTCAAGGCTCCGGGCTGGCCCCCACTCTCTACACACTCTACACAAATGATCTTCCCAATCCTATACACCTGGACTCCATCACTCTCCAATATGCAGATGATGTCACACAGCTAATCAGAGCCAGAACCCTCACACACTTAATCAATAGAACCCAACAGGAAATTGACCACGTTTCGCTCTGGGAGTTAAAATCCTGCAAAATCCAACATATCCTACTTTACGTCAGAGATACAACATAACTAATGTCTACCTACACTCCCGTATACACCGAAATTTAACCATTCCTATCTCAAACATCAACACTGTCCTGGGCCTAAACTATGATGTATACCTGAGAATGAACCGATATATACAATCTAGAGCGGCTATTGCGAGAGCGGAGCTCGCAAAATTGTATAGATTCAGAGAGGCGCAATTCAAAACCAAATTGCACCTCTACAAAGCATTAATACGACCTCTTATCACATACGCCCCTTCAGCTCTCGAACTCGGAGCCAAATCCAACATCCGTGCACTCCAAATCATTCAGAACAAAGCTCTACGTTGGGCTTTTAACATCAAGTGGCACGAGTTCATCAAGAACACAGAACTTCACGAGAGAGCACGAATCCCTCCACTAAACATCTACTGGAGGAAATTGTTTGAAAGACAAGTAGAGCGATTTCAAATACATCATACTCACTGGATTGATTACTTCAACAATCTCCTGGGAATAGACCACCCAGGTAACATGTTTAATATACAACCTGGACAACATCCAGTGCCAATATGTTAAAAACTAAAAACCTATATAGATCTTGCTGCTAAGTCCGTGCGGGGAACGCCTTGGTAAAATCAGTGTCCATCGGCCAGAGATACGATCCACCTCCTCCTGTATCCCTTACAAAAATGAAAATGAAAAAAGTAAAAAAGAAAGTAAATAAGTAATACAAAAAATAAAATAAAATAAATCGATAAAGAAATGGATATTAAAAAAGATAACTAAAATAAGACTTTGCCCTCCACTCATCATCTCCGCCCTGCTCATCCTATTTTTCCTATGCAAGCTGGGTTAAGCCTGGCTCTTTTCCTCCCTCTAAAATTCACTTCCTCTAACAATTCTTGCTCTTTCCCCCTCTCTTTTCCCGCCCCTCCTTGGAAGGGACTTTTCTATCATCATCATCATCATTAGATGGGAGGCAGGTTTGGGACGAGACTTAGGCCGAAGAGGAGAGAAAAGCTTGGGACGAGAGTCAAGCAGGAGAGGAGAGAGAGGCTTGGGACGAGAGTCAGGCAGGACAGGAGAGAGAGGCTTGGGACGAGAGTCAGGCTGGACAGGAGACAGAGGCTTGGGACGAGAGTCAGGCAGGACAGGAGAGAGAGGCTTGGGACGAGAGTCAGGCAGGACAGGAGAGAGAGGCTTGGGACGAGAGTCAGGCGGGACAGGAGAGAGACGTTTGGGACGAGAGTCAGGCAGGACAGGAGAGAGAGGCTTGGGACGAGAGTCAGGCAGAACAGGAGACAGACGTTTTGGACGAGAGTCAGGCAGGAGAGGAGAGGTACCACGTCGGTCTCTCGTTCCCATACACAGGTCATCAAGTCCAGTCTCTTCTTTGCCACTCCAAACCTCCAGCCTGACTCAACAACACTGTGGTCTGCATGATGGAAGCACACATGAAATATTCACAAGAATTTCCTTCTCTACACTTGCCTCCACAACTTTCTTTTATGCTTGTAGGTCCAAAAGTTTACGCCAGGCCTTAGCACAGACACCATTGAGATCCCCAACTGGTCAAATATATACTGTAAACACATAATGACAAAGGAAAACATACTTACGGTTACGTACATACATGCACGTATAACCTTAATGGTCAGGTCAAAGGTCAGGCCGTCATAATACCTGAAGGTCGCGCCGTCGTGTTGAGCCACACAGTTCTTTCAGAGCTTCATGCCTGAGTACGATACCACATTACCAGCTTCCAATATTATACTACCTTTCCCGCCACACCACACAACAGCCTCATCTTAATGTCATGCAACATCAACATTTATATTTGGTCTCTGACGACAACCCCCCCCCCCCCCCCCACCACCACCAGACCCATGCAGGCCCCCATGTCACTTACGTCACTACAGTTTCCAGGCACCATTTTAGTGGCATTTTAGTGGCTGTTAATTACCACTCCTCCGACCCAGGCAGCTTTCTTACCTTCCTGTCTCACCCAGACGTTGTCTGCTGGTTCTTACTCCACAAACATACAACCTCTCCTTCCCAGACATAACGCATCACAACACCTTATTCCCACCATTTTGATCTTTTTCTTCGTGACAATAAAGTTATCTAATTTCTATAGACCATCAATAATATTAAGATTATAATTCTTTGTGTACTTAATAATAGAAGATTCAATGATATTTCTCTTGGTAATGGAGTCAGAGTTAATAACTGAGATGATGTTACTCCAGTCAATACAATGATCATAGTTTTTAACGTCATTAAACAAGGTAGATAAGTCTAACTCTGCTGTGATTTTAGACAAAAGTAACTATTTATCTAAAATGAATGAACCTCTAAATGATGACACAACATATTCTAAACTTAGTAAAAATCCCTTAGAAGCAGTTAATTCTCACTTGAATAAAGAAATGAAGTTGTTGTTGAAAGGTAACATCACTCTTATCAAAAGTTTGTCATCTTTGTCCCCTTCATTGCCATATATGTATGGACTTATCAAAACATAAACAGAATTTTCCAGCAAGACCTATAGTGAGTTCAGTAGGCTCCATCACATATAAATTGTCAAAATGGTTAGTTTCTTTATTAAGCCCTTTAGTGGGTAAGGTATCAAATTCTAATATCATGAATAATGTAGATTTAGTCAACAAGCTAAACAATATCAATGTTAATTTTGATTTTAAACTAGTTAGCTTTGATGTTTCCTCACTTTTCACTAAAGATCCAGTTGATGACCTTTTAGAATATTTATCTGATGTCTTGGATGATATTCATTTACCTGTTTCAAAGTCAAATTTCATTGAACTGATAAAATTGTGTATAAAAAACTGTGTATTTCAATTTAATGGACATTATTATGCTCAAAAATTTGGTATGGTAATGGGTGACCCTCTTTGACCTGTACTAAGTAATCTTTCTATGGAATTTTCTGAAACAAAATTACTAAAGGATATCTTACCTTCTAATGCAATTTGGTGTAGGTATGTAGATGATGTTCTTTGTGTTTGACGAACAAATGAAAGTTTACAAATATTTCTCCCCTTACTTAACAATTTAATACCTTCCATCAAATTTACTGTAGAGCTTACAAAATCCTATGCATGAATATTATTTCTATTCACCTTTGCACTTTGTTCAGTTAGCCTTTGTACAGTTATTCAACTTTGCTACCTAATTGGTTTTTGAGAGCTACACCTGGTTGGATTGTGATTATTATGTGCTCTAAGATCACACTTATTGCAAGTTGCCTTATAGGATTTTTGTAAGCTCTACTTTAAGATTTATATTGTATTCCTGATAAAATCTCTGTTTTAACTCTTCTGAAGACCAGCTCTTTCATGCCTGTCATGCTACAGTATAATTCATTTTCTCTTATCTTTGACCACTGTCATTCCATTTCCCTACACCTTGTTTTCAGTTTCTGTGAGAAATGTTAGATCAGAGTTTCATTTTTCCACTTGACAGGAAATTATTTGGTACTGTTGGGTGGTGAGCACACCACTAGATAGCCAGCTGCGCCCTGCTAGTGATTCCCGTATGTGTGCAAGTAAATCATAGTATTTAAAGCCTCCATATTGCTCTCTCAATATGACAATGTTATGATAGTTCAGCATAAAACAGGCGTGGCATGATGCCAGCAGTAGCAGACAAGTCTTTTTTCTCAAAGAAGCCGAAAAAAATGGCTCCTTCACTACTTTAAGAACCACTTACTCCTTTGAACATGAAAAAAGATTCATCATATGAAACCCCTACAACATGTATGACATTTTAAAGTGGCCTTTACCACGAACATATACAACATAGCTCTGAAAGTTCTACATTGCTGCAGGAATTTTCACATTACAGAGAAAAGTTTCATTTATGTCTGACCTTGGAATAGTTGGGTTGTTGGTCTGAACAAGATGGCTGAGACTGCAGGGTCTGCTGACTTTTCTGAGGAGGGATTGGCAGTTTCTAGAAATTATGATGCTTCCTAGTCAAGCATCTGTATGCTTAAGTGCGTGTAAGCCTTCTCCATTATTTGCTGCAACATCTTAATGCGCTTCATTTTGAATTAAGCAAGCAAGGGCTTAGGGCAGGGTTCATCAAACTGATTTCTGAAAAATAAACCGATTATACTTTCCACTGCCAGGAAAATAGCTACATAGTTGCACAACAAACTGTATATCATATCAATTCTCTAAAATTCAAGCTTAAACAATAATTCTTGACCTTCTCTACTTACAGGTCATTTGCCTTGAGGACAGCAGCATCTGTTGTTCTGCAAGACCTAATAGATCCATCAATGTGGAGGCAGACTTGCCTTCAAATATGCCTTAGAAAGTCACCAAACAGAATATTAAGCAACAAAAATGCATTTTAAAGGTGCAAGTTTAAGGGCTACATAGAACTGAAAGGATGTTAAAATATAACCTCTATCAAAGGTACAGTTTCTAGATATCAGAGCAGCGAGGACATCTAATATATAAGAAACTAATGGAAGTTTTTAAATCCTTAGCTGAACCTTTGATTGTGAAACATTCATCCCTAACACAATGTTTACATATTTCCTGTTGAGGTCAGATTGTTATCCTTACTACCCATTTTTTTTTAATGTGCTCACATACGCTAAATAGACTCACAAAATTTAGCTAAATAGACTCAGAAAACTTGAAATTTTAACATAATCAATGACTACGACAAACCTTAATTATCTATTTTCATTGCATATGTAAAGTCTGTGGGACTTCTGTCCAGGAACACTGTTTTAGGTGGTGGAAGACTGGTTGTGTGACTGCTGCATTTGGGCCAGTTCAAGAGCATGTTGGTGAGAGGCTTCCAAACCCATTAGCAAATGGACCATAGTGTTTCATGTGAAAGTCTGTTACATTATTAGGGTCTGTAGGAGGAAAGTTCCCTAAGATTTTAAAGGCACTGTTTGTATCAGTGGGAGTGAAGGGTACGTGGGCGATTGTCTCTGAATGGATTTTGGGTAGATTTTTCACAACTCTCCTTTTTAAAAGCGAGATTGGTTTGTGGGTAATTTTTGAGAAGTATCTCATGAGTATGTTTGTAAGTTCTTTGGGACAATGGATTTTACTGTGATGAGTCAGGTGTGCTTCATGAGTGAGGACTGGTGAGACGAGTGGTGATGTGGGTCTTTCGGTTCACTGTGTTGATGAAGGAGTGCCAGTTATCTGTTTGCCTCTATATGATTAGGTTAATGATAGTTTTATTTAAGAATATTGATTTGATCTCTGATTTCTATCAATGGTGAGTGGTTATGTGTAAGGTGGTTTCTTTACTTTACGATGTGTGTAATTTATGGGAGTAGGTAGTAGTTTGTAGGAAGCTAACAACCAGGGAGGTATATTACCAGTACTAACCGCCTGGGTATCTGGAGGGTTAGTGACGTCTGTTTAGTGATCCAGCACTCAGGTGGTCGTCACGTTGCACTCCTCTGACCCAGGTAGCTGTCTTTTGTATTGACTGGGTGAGCTGGATGGAGTGTGCTCAGGATGGGTAAGTGGTCAGAGGATGGTTGCCGTAGCATCCTTCCATGTAATGCTGGTGTGAGCAGAATGTTGTTTCACAAAGTTAGCTGCAGGAGGTGGTGGACTGGGAGTCTGGTTGGTTGGTTGGTTGCATAGGTTAAGTATACTGAGAAGTTACAGTTGAAGAGATTCACCTCAGAGATCATAAGTGTGAATGCTGAACAAAGTGGACATTCAAATCTTTAATAATGGGAGCATCTTACCGAGGTTCTGCTGTTGGGTAGTGTATCTTATGGGGTATGTAGAGTGAGGAGGTATGCAGATGTTGATTATCTTGCACCTAGTACTGTGTTTATAGGATATTGTTGTTGTCTGTGAGCTGTTGTATGGTGTCAGTTGTGGAGAAAATTATGGTTTGGTGAATAAGTGTTATGAGTACCTACTCCTTGTCTGTTATTTCTTACAGCTGTGAGATCTGGATGTGAGACTAGCTTCTTAGATGAGTGCTACAAGGATACTGCATTCTCTTAATTAGCTGAGAATTTCTGTGTATTTGTTCTTATCATTACTAGCACCGAATTGCAAAATCTTTAGTTTGTCATTGCAGTTCTGTGGCGTAGAATGATCTATTTGTGAAGACTGAAAATGCACATTCTGTAATGCTGTTTATTGGAAATTTGTGCTCGAGGAGAAGGTGTTTGTGACGGAGTTTTGTAAGTTATTTTCTGAATGGCTGCTGTACGTCCAGTGTTCTGAGTAGTCTCCAGTGGATGACAGTGATGTACAGTGGAGGTGATACCAATGACTGCAGTTAAAGCATAAATTGTAGTTGTGCTTTTTGATATAATTGGCACTATGAACACATGTCATAAGCTGAAATTAGTGGTTAGATGACCTGGCCATTACCTCCCTATAGTTAACATATGTGTGAATTCTTCAGATGCCTGAGTATAACCTTAAACAACACACTGCACAAAAATTAACTTTACACCAGTGAATGAGAGGTCTCAAATTGATCACCTGTTAGCTTTAAAGAGGTTGGTATGTTATCAGATCTTTTAGTCGTTATGTCATTACATTACTTTGAAAGTGAAAATACCATTTTTATACTAGTTTTCTGAAGAGACGTAGTAAGAGCAATGGTAAAGGGAAAAAAATATTGTCAATCACACCAATGGGAAAAAGATATTGCTAAGCTCATTAAAGGAAAAATAATATTGTTAAGCTTACTAAAGGAAAACAATATTGTTGTTAAGGTTATGGCAGTATAGATTTCCCATATAATATCCTTCATGTCGAAATATACAAGGAGTAGAAATATGGCATTAAATCAATATCCCAACGATGGTCTAATTCAAGAAACAAAACTGATAACTAAAACACACAACACCACAGTGGCAGTCAGCTGTGAACATGGTTTAATACAAACACAATATTATGATCGTAGGAAGACCCTCCATATATAATATATCAAATAAGAAACAAAAATAGCCTCTAACATAGAAGCTGAAGATAACATATGGAACACACAACACTAAAATGTCCAGGATAAAAATATAATAACCTTAAACACAAAACTGACTGCAAACATGTACATAAACTAATTTACTGGTAAACAATAACGGTGAGAGGAATACATATGAAAATTATTGGTTTGATGCAAGGTACAAAAAAAAGGCAACTGGAGGTGTACAGTACATAGCAAAGATAAACAATGAAACAGTTTGCATGGATTAGTAATATTACAGCCAATTTTGTTGTCGCTAGACTGGTGAAGCCATAATGCAAGAATAAACTGGAATCTAAATATAAGAATCAAAAGTACAAAATGCGTTGTGAAAACTGGTACCAGAATTAAGTAATTAAACACAAGAAGATAGATATCAGCATAAAACATGGGAAATCCATAAAATGAAATTATCATTGGAATAATCATAGTTCCACACAAATAAATATTTCATGCAGTCAATGAAAAACAAAATAGCTCAACTAAATACTTTAAACAACGTGGCAACATGAGGAAAAGAAAAAAGCTTTGGAATTGTTTTACATCTTGTACGACAATGTTACTTCACAATAAGAGTATTCTCTTAAACAGGGTCATCTTGGGGCTCAGCGAGGCCATTCCTTTCAAATTACAGTTTGGAAACAACACACAAATATATAAGGTCATTCCTTTCAAATTACAGTCTGCGTACACCATCCAAATATATTAGTGCGAATGGAAAATTTAGGTAGGCTAAACATTAATTGAAAACATCAGGGGAGACCCATTATGAAGAAGAGCAAAGTAACTTGTCAGCTTTACCTTTTACTGCAGATAATATCTGATGAATTAATTTCAATGAGTCCTTAACTTTACAGAGATGCAGAAGTGTCTTGTTCATCTGAAAAATATAAAGAACAAAATGGTAATCAGCAGCGTAGTTACAAGAGGATGGAGGGTAGGCCCCAGGAACCACCGACTGTTTAGGGTTTTTATGATATCCAATTCTGCCTAGCTCCTAGGTTGCCATCCAGTCAATTTGGCCGTGATAATCTTGGCAAATCTATCCCCAAGGGTCCCAAATATCTAAACGCCAGTGGTAAATAGCACCTCGACTTAACTCAAAATATCACATATTGTTTACTTGACACTTATAGAGCCTAGCTTTCATGTGGTAATCAATAAGATTTGAAAATGAACTTTGTCTAAATACAACACAAACACTTTAAACAGCTAATGTTAGAAATGAAAAGAAAAGTACTAATCAATAATAACAAATATAAACAAACCGTAACTTTTATTCTGTCCCTTACCACCATGCATGTCTGTTCAAACAAAACCAACTGACCAAAAATAATTCTTTATGAACGTCTCGATTAACTAGAATTTGCCAAGAAACAATAACATATAAGAGAAGTTTTAGTCTGCAAACAAAACAAATACTTAAAACAGCTAACACAAAAGTAAAAAATAGATATCATAAATGATCATAAATTAAAGCCAGTAACTATCAATAGCTGTCGCTTACACTCACGAATGGCTGACCCGTACCATATTTTGGTCTTCCGCTTCACGTACAAATCTTGACCTATAACAATTCTAAATTATAATTACTATAATTTTCTTTAATCATTATATTACAATTTTCTTATGTTAATAATTAGTATAACAAACACAAACAAAAACTGTAGAACTATCAGAAGACAAATTTCAGGCAGCAACTATGAACAAGCGGGAAGGTTTGATCATTTCTCTCCTGCTCCTGCCTCTCTCTCCGTCTCCCATATGGCCTTCCCATACACCAAGATGATATATATATATATATATATCTGGCCAATTCCCTGATCAACTTTGTTAACGTAGGTTGCATAAAATATACAAAATCACTAACCTCATTACAGGTTACTATATTATAAGAAATAATTTCATAGATTTTTGTTTATTCTCCATAGATTTGAAACACTTTAAAAGCCTAGCTTGTATACTAAGATTTTCATCCTCTGAGCGAAGCCATACAATAATCGTCCTTATCTACTCTGAGCATTGGATAGCCTCCTGATGATCAAGGTTGCTGTTTTGGTTGTCCGTTTCCCTTGTTACTGGTGCGCCTCACTGCACACCTTACATGAGTGCCTTCCACAGTATTAGGGACAGCTGCTGGGCCTCACTGTAGCTACTTCTGGGACGGTTGCCAATCTTCCTCGTATTCCCTCATGACCACAGCGCCAAACCGACTCCCGCCATCAGGCCGAGACGCACAAACATTTCTGACAAAATTGAGACAACCGCTTTCGCGTCAGTTTTGACACCAAGTGAATTTATACGACAATTACGCTCAAGATGCTTGGTTTTTCGTTCATGGATTGAACAGAAGCAACCAACGATGGTTGCTACTGCCCAATCCATGAAGTCCCCCCCACCACGGAAAGGTAACCAAGCTTCGGGGGGGATGGGTGTTTACCCTGACGCCAACGGAGAAACTCAATACAATATTTTTATTATAACTTTCCTTAATCTTGAAAAATGAATCAATCAGAGGGAAGAATAGCCCCAGCCATATGAAGATTGGCTAACCGAATCCTTGCGCATTGTGTAGAAAGTGATTTCTTTGAGGGTTGCTTTATGGAAGGCACGGTAGCGTCGGAAGAGTTTCATTTTTTCTTTGAAGACGAAGGAAATTATCCCCGTAAATCTATGTATTTTTTTGGGGCGGGATAATGTTCCCATTTTTTTTCTTTCTTTGTTTTTCAACGTCCCTATGTAGATATTATGTGTCATCCACTACTGGGAGAAAGCCAGACTTCCGCCAGATTAACGTAATCCTTGGCGGGGCGAAACTAAAGTTGTCTTGGTGTTGGTTCCTCAGTGATAACCCAAACACAAACACAAACACACCTCCAGTGTCCACTCTAGGGCCGTGTTCTCCTGCAGCACCAGCAGGAAGAAAGAACTCCGGTTCCTCACCAACTGAATCTTTTGGCACGGGGAGCGTGTGTCATCTCGACACGCCTTTTAACGCCCGTACGTGGTGCGGAGTGCAGTCGGTCTGTAACGTAGGACATGTCATGTGTTATTGGTCCCAGTCGGTCTAGAACGCTGGGCCTGACATGTGTTGGGGGACCAAGTCGGTCTTGAATAGTGGGCCTGACAGGTCTTGAGACCTGCCATGTCTCCCTGAAGGTGGGCCTGACAAGTGGGGTGGGCTGCATTTCCTCATGGATGGTGGGTCTGGTAGGGCGTGTGGGCTGCAGTGCCACTTGAGTGGGCGAGGTCACTTGGCCAGCATCAGTGGGACGGTGAGGTTTCACTTTTGCACAGCGACCGTTGACGGAAAGTGGTGTCACGTCGGCAAGAAGTGCCTTCTTGTAGGAGGCATAGCAGGGTTACTGGATGACGGCAATCCCGCGGTGGTTCTCGTACGTGGATGCAGCCAGGATACTTCTCCGTGGTGGGGCTCGCTTCGTGGTTGGTGGATGTGGCCCTCCCCGCCACATGGTCACAGTGGTTGACCTATTTTACGTCAACACATTACGAGGTCAACCTTCACCAAATCCATATGGCGTTCATACCAGCTTCACCCATATTCCATTTCCTCCAATTCCACTTCTGGGTATTCCACCTCCATATCCATACAGCCAAATTCCACTCCATCCATGACTTCCACGTCCGGGTATTCCACCAATTCCACTCCATCCATCTCTTCAACGTCTGGGTATTCCACCTCCATATCCACACAGCCAAATTCCACTCCATCCATCACTTCCACGTCTGGGTATTCCACTTCCATGTCCACACAGCCATAGCCCATGTCAAATACATGGACATATTCAAATTCCATCTCCTGGACAAAGGAGGATCGTCCTACTTCCTTGGTGAACATTATTATATTGAAGTGTTCGAGGAAAGGTTGAGGGAGCTTGCAAGGCGGAGCAGAGATGTTCACTCGACAGAGGTCACAGCTCAAATGATGCTCTCGGTCCCGGCTCCCGCCCTTATATAACCTGGGAACTGATCATATCCTAGCATAGCTTAATATAGAGAAGTCTAATATAGTGAAGTCAATACTTTAATACAGTTAAGTTTATTTCTCAATAGTTTAATACATGTGCCTCACAACAGTTCCTTCACCCGTACAATGTCCCGTCACAGAACACAAGGATTGTCATTATAATTCGTTTTTATCAGCAGAAATTAGATTAAAGTGACTAAAGATAAGTGGTTTAATATGTTATGTGTGTTCTCTGTCATCATAAAGATGGCCATCTACCCTGATGTGTAAAGAAAACATCAATTTTGCCGAGGCTGTGGTGAAGATAAGAACACAATGATATGATAATGTGGTCATACAATGGTGTAGTCAAGATGTTGTGTTAGAACTATGTAGTGAAGATGGGAGTGTAGTGAAGAGGAGGATTTAGTGAAAATATATATGTTTCTTCACGCTGAGCCATTCCATATAGATGAATATATCTATAATCTAATTGCGGTAAATTACCATATGACTTTAACGGCACCAGCCAGCAGGAAAAATGTCGGATATAGGAGTGACTGAATATTTTGTCGGGTACAGAAATAATTGAATATTTGGTACGATCGATCAAAATGCTTTTTATAGGCAAATAATTTCTGATTTTTCAAATGATTTTTTCCATCTGTTGGAACTGGTGTAAGTAATTAAAGATATGAAAACCGATGGAAAAGTTCAGTTTAACGCTTTTACGAATGTCTTGCTGCGTGTTTGGGAAGAGCAGTAAACTACAGGAATATATTGGTCTAATGTCCCCTGCTCGTCCAACAGCAGATATTGTATGGTCTGAGACATTATTTCTGGTGGAGGTGGATTCTCTCCGGCATTGCGTAAATCTCTTCCACAAACTTGCGCCATTTTGCACAAATACAGATCCGATATGATGCATTTCCCAGCTCTGTTACGTTATGGACCCTAGTCATCCTAGCCTAGCCTAGCCTAAATAAAAAGGTGTGGAATAATGTGCAACATTTCTCCTTCATTACAAGTGATAATAAACCTAGGCTATACAGCAACCAGGAACGTCCATATTTGTCTAACTTCTCACATGTCTGTGTCATCTGTCTGCAAACATGTCGACCATTACCATGAGGGCAATTGCGGCTTTTGATTTTGAATATCTCATGTTTCCTCTCTGCCGTGAGATCTTCATACTTAAATAAAATGGTGCGCCGTAAGAAATATATGTCCATCGAAGGTCAACTATATGGCTCAGTTCCATCGTCAGTTTCTAAGAAAACTGAAAAGGTGAGGTCCCACCGAGATTCGAACTCGGATTGCTGGATTTAGAGTCCAGAATGCTAACCCTTACACCATGGGACCTGATAAGAACAGATGTGATTTCATCTAAATGTTTTACATATAATCAACCAGAAGCCATTCCTCCCTCCCTGCCTGCAGGGTTCAAGGTTTTCTAGAAGGTTCTCGAAGATTCTGGGTAGGAACTGCCATTGAGAGGACGTAGTTATACGTATCATTAATGATATTGTTGTTGACTTTTTGATTTAGAAAGATAGATAGATAGATAGATAGATAGATAGATAGATAGATAGGTAAAAACAGATATTAGATAGACCGATAGATACGTAAGGCTGTATATGTCAATTTTCACAGAAATCATTGATATCTGCGTTATTCTGCAAGAAATACATGTACATGGATGTAGTGATAATATGGGTTAGGTATAAGACCAGTCGTGTTGAGATTGTAGTGAATGTGACCATTGACTTCAACCTTAATGGTGTAGTGAAGATAAAGTTGTAGTGAAGATAAATCTTGAAGTGACTCATAAGGTTGTTGTGAGTACAAGGATGCATCGTAAGTGAGTACTTCCTACCTGAAAGTCAACAATTACAAAATTGATCAAGTATAACAACATCCTCGGACAACCAACTACAAACACCAACCATAGAGTGAACCTGACTGTCATCTAACGACGACCTCTCAAAGGTAATGATCTTACCAGAATCTTCGAGAACCTTCTAGAAAACCTTGAACCCTGCAGGCAGGGAGGGAGGAATGGCCTCTGGTTGATTATATGTAAAACATTTAGATGAAATCACATCTTTTCTTATCAGGTCCCATGGTGTAAGGGTTAGCACTCTGGACTCTGGATCCAGCAATCCGAGTTCGAATCTCGGTGGGACCTCATCTTTTCAGTTTTCTTCGATACTGATAATGGCCGCATTATTCTGTACGTTATATATACATTCATATATATACATAAATTTGTAAATATAAACATATATATGGAATGATATGGTTTTATCAACAGCCAGAGACCATTCCTCCCTCCTTGCCTGCAGAGTTCATAGTTTTCTGGAAGGTTCTAGAAGATTCTGGTGAGATAATTGCCATTGAGAGGACATTGTTATACTTCATATATCAATGATTTCATTATTGTTGACTTTCAGATAAAGATAGATAGATAGATAGATAGTTAGATTGATAGATTGATAGAGCGATATTTAGATAGGTATATAGATAGATAAGTTTCATCAATACTGTATCTTACGCTATCTCCTGTTGCTGGACATATGTTCAACCAGCATTGGGAAAACCTCCAGTAGACCTTAATGTAAAGCAAGATAATAACAAAACCTGCAATAAAAGAATACGATCAACTCCCCAGTGCAGAAATATTGTGACCAGAAAGTCTTCTAGCAAGATGTCAGACGCTTCCACGGGAATCACAAACATAACATCAAATATCTGAAAGTCAACAATAACAAAACTAATGATGATAATGAAACTATAACAACAAAAATGATAAACATATGGAAAATAGTGCTCTAGATTATGCTTCTAGAAAACAAACTTTAACGAAAACTGTGAAAAGAAATACCCATCTGGCTGATACGACACAGTAAAAGAACCATCCCACAACCAACTCTAAACTGAACCTGACTGTCCCCTAACAACGTCCTCTCAATGGTATTTATCTTACCAGAATCTCGTAGAACTTTCCAGAAAATCAAGAACTCTGCAGGCAAGGAGGGAGGAATGGCCTCTGGCTGCTGATGATAACCACATTATTCTATATATATACTTTTACCTACAACCGAAGGTTGACCGGCCAGCCCAAGTGGCTACAGAGGTTGTATCCATGAAAGAAACGGACCCACCAGCAGACGAATTCGGTTGGCAGGTTGTATCGAAGAAGAGGAAAAAGAAGGTTGCCCAACCTGCCCAACCAGAAGGGTGTAGCAAAGAAACGAAAGAAGGCTGCCCAACCAACCTGGGTGGTAGTAAGGATGGCTGCTCCACAACCCCAGGTCGTTAGGCAAACTGTAGCCATGGAAGAAAGGAAGGCTGCTCGTCCACCAGCCCAGGTACCGAGTGAGCGTGTAGCTATGCTGGCTGACCCACCAGCCCGGGTAGATAGCTACGCCCAGATGGCTATGTCGGGTGCAGCAAAGAAGCAAACCCCACAACTACTCCACGAGGTTTGCAAGCCTGCACCCAAAAAGATGAAGACGAAGGTTGCCACACTACCCAATGCACCACCACATGTCTAGAAAGGGAAAAGGTGGACAGAATGGCTGGAGGTCCCACTCCAACAACAAAATCACCTTAGGAGCCAAGTTCCATCCATTATTGAAAAAAAAGAAAAAAAAAAAAAAAAATATATATATATATATATATATATATATATATATATATATATATATATATATATATATATATATATATATATATATATATATATATATATATATATATACAAACTACATTGCAACTTACATATAAATAGAATCATCAAGCTTCACTATATTAGCTTTACTATATTTAAATATAAACAAGGTCTAACCGAGGTTACTTGGTTGAGCAAGACGTGAGAATATCATCAATTGGCCCTCCAGCCCTGGGTTCAAATTGTCGTTCTGACGTATTTCGAGTTCAGTGCTGATACAGGATCATTGATTATAGGACTATCTTGTTAGTCTGTGTAACTCGCCTTACCCAATCCACGTCTTCAATGGCTTTCTGTTACTACAAACGGGATTACAAAGGAAAGGCTTCCTTTGTTAGTTTCATGAATACCTTCGTTCAAATGAAGGGAAAGACTATTACTATGAAGCGGTACCTTATCAGCAGGAAAGAGCTGCAGCAACGGTATGAAAGTTACTGCAAGATACATAACGAGCCCGTGGCTTCCAACGTAAACATCGGCCGCCATTTGGGTTCCCTCGGCATCATGTGTGACACCAAGATTGGACCCGTTGGGAAACAGGAACGATACTATTCTGGTATCATGTGGCTCGATGGCGCAGGATCACCAACTGAAATGCAAAGAAAATGGAGAAAGCCGCCCAAACGTATCATGAAGGCCGTGCAAGAGAAGATCGAGAGGAATCGGTTGAGAGACGATATCGCTCACAGTATATTGAAATTTATACCCAAGACTTCCCCTGATCTCCAGACACAGCCAGTCACAGAGACCACCAGCCCCGCTTCCCAGACACAGCAAGTCACAGAGACCACCAGCCCCGCTTCCCAGACGCAGCAAGTCACAGAGACCACCAGCCCCGGTCCCCAGACACAACCAGTCACAGAGACCACAAGCCCCGCTCTCCAGACACAGCCAGACACACAGCCCACCAGCCCCTTCCCCCACACAGAGCCACAAGATCCTGATATTGAGGAAGCAAATGAATTTCTCGATGATTTTTTGCTTTCACTGGAGAAGAACTGATGAGTTCATTATAGACAAGACAAAATGTTAAAAAAGGAATCTATATAAGTTCACTTATGGAGTGAGATCTTTGACGGAGCTGTGCTGCCTATAGCACAGCCTACCAAAGGGTGATCTTTGCTGTCGTGCAGTAACCTTATGAGGGCGGAGTCCGGCTACACTTTCTTTACCGAGGAAAAGATCTCTGCACTAATATTGAGTTTCTCCGTTGGCGGCAGGGTAAACACCCATCCCCCCCGAAGCTTGGTTACCTTTCCGTGGTGGGGGAGACTTCATGGATTGGGCAGTAGCAACCATCGTTGGTTGCTTCTGTTCAATCCATGAACGAAAAACCAAGCATCTTCAGCGTAATTGTCGTATAAATTCACTTTGTGTCCAAAGTGACGCGAAAGCGGTTGTCTCAATTTTGTCAGAAATGTTTGTGCGTCTCGGCCTGATGGCGGGAGTCGGTTTGGCGCTGTGGTCATGAGGGAATACGAGGAAGATTGGCAACCGTCCCAGAAGTAGCTACAGTGAGGCCCAGCAGCTGTCCCTAATACTGTGGAAGGCACTCATGTAAGGTGTGCAGTGAGGCGCACCAGTAACAAGGGAAACGGACAACCAAAACAGCAACCTTGATCATCAGGAGGATATCCAATGCTCAGAGTAGATAAGGACGATTATTGTATGGCTTCGCTCAGAGGATGAAAATCTTAGCCGTGAAAATCAACAAGTAAAATAACTAGTAGTTAGTGGTAGTGAAGTGGAATTACCGTATTTCTTTTGTCTTAAGAGTAAAACGAAACTTTTCGTTCTCTCCATCAATCTAGAGGTGTTGTAGACCACCATCCTTAAGGTTGTAAGGTAATGGTAACTACAAGGTTATAACCGCAGCAAATTTGTGATGGAAAGTGTAGGAAATGTAGTAATGTATGTAATATAAATTATATATATTTGCATAATAAATGTATAGTAAAATTTTGTCTTCTCTGTTCCCGTTCATTGATTCAAATATAGGTAAGTTTTCTCTCTAACGAGGTGGGATAAGCTACGTGCACTCGGCTTGTAAATGTGGTGACTTTCCCTTCATTACCACAATGGTGTGCTGAACTGAAGATGTAGAATTCCGTAGACGAAGCTAATATAGGAAATCAATCTACATCAAAAATTGAACGTATGCATCTTTAGATGGACATAAAACAAACGGACAGAGGAGCACACTGGAGCAAATTAATTTCAGTATCACCACTTAAAGTAGGCCTTTCAAATAGTTGTGGCTTTAAAGCAAACTTTTTCTAGCTAAGGTTTAGTTAGCAGCTAAACTAATCCCCACGCCCTTACCTTAAGAAATATTTTCAGAAGGTACTGTCTGAACATATTTCTAAGGTAAGGTCATTTAGGTTTGGTTTAGATGCTACCCTAACCTAGGCTAGAAAAAGTTTCCTTTGCTTCAGAGCCCCAACTACGTAGACGGGCTACTGTTGATATTAAACAGTAACAGAAAGGTGATAAAACTGAGATGAAATGAATAAAAATATAGAACGGGTCAATTGAAATTTGAAGTATTTGCTAAATACAATTTTTGACAGATCCAAATGCATCGTAAGGTCAGTCACTTAAATCACAATGCTGAATATTGTTTTAATTGTTCGAACTAGTTACAGGAAGTAAAAATATTAAGCTTAAAGGGATGCCATTACAATAACTTTATATACCTGTATAGGATCTCTTAAACTTCTTTTCCCTAAAGCGGAATGGATTTACACATACTGGTTCCTTTCCTCAAACATACTACCTATCTCTTCTTTTTTTTCATCTTGGTTACATCAACACACATTTATACACCCCAATCTGAGCTGTATATATATATATATATATATATATATATATATATATATATATATATATATATATATATATATATATATATATATATATATATATATATATATATACCTAAATATATATATACCTTCACATGTACATAATTCATACTTGCTGCCGATATTGTCTTGGATATTAGTACAGACTATATATCATCTTTCATATCGGTACATACGAAACATTGTCTTTGTACTAATATAGTTTTACTGAACATATTTTTGTTTTTCTTTCTTCGTCTCAACTGCCGATGTTCGAGCAACCATTACTTCTGAAATGGTGTTGGTCAAGAAGGGCGAATATTCTGCGTGTAATCTAATTAATTGAATTTATGCCATTGGATTTTTCTCATCTATAGACTTTCTTCTTGAACTCCATGTTACATGATGAAAACAAGGTCTGGTTTATTATTCTCGTGAAGGAACTTGAACAGCAGCAAAATATATAAAGATAATCATCCGATGATCGCAGTTAGAAACTGACAGATGTAATATAGTTAGAAATGTCAACAAAACAGTGAGTTGGTGACATGTTTCTTATGTTTGTAATGCAACTCTGAAGTTAGTTCGTAGATTCTTAAGGGGAATGAATGGTGGACAAATGGTGAAGGAAAGTGCAAAAACGGGGCTAAGTATTTCAGTCCAAACTAGAATTCATTCATTCACTTCGACATTGATCTCAGGACATTTCAATGGCTGAGATTTACATGATACAGAAAATCTTCAAACAAGGACGATAGACAGATAGATAGATGGTTGAATAAATAAGTAAACTGATAGATGTAGGTGCAATCAGAGTCGCCTATGATTTCCTTCACAGCGAATGAGATGATAATTGGGCGAGGCTATAACCATCGTCTATGATTATTGTAAATGACTAATAATGATTAATCTTTATTGCTTTTGTGCGACTGCTGTTAGCCTTTGAAGGTTAATGTTCCCTCAAAGTTGCCCGGACCCTACCACTAGGAGGTCAGCAGTTCGACTTAGGGTCCATTTGTGCCATGTTTATGGCACCCAACAGAATGGATGTATTCTTTTTATTTTTAATTTTTTTTCACCCCAGTAGATGGGACTCATAAATAGTAGGAACTTTTCCTAAGGATTTAATCCTTTATGATAACCGCTTCATCCGTAAAATAGTTTGCCAATAATTTGCAACTGAATGAGAACTTTTGCCATAGGAAGTGTCTTCTGAGGACCGGGTATAACAGGGTCGACTGCTGGAGGAAGAGCAGCTTCTCCAATCTCAGCGACTGAGAACTTAAGGTTCAAGGAATTTCAGGGATGAATGTTGGTGGTGTGGACTTTAATCTTCAACACGGCCGCTTCAGCTTTAGGGTCGGCTGCTGCTGCAGGTGCTGCTGATCCTCCAGTCGCAGCGACGGACACATCAGGGTCTTCATCGACGACCAGTACGAGTACGTCGGGATCCACCAGGCCTGATTCATCCCCATAGAAGTAGGGGATCAAGGTCACCAATTCAGTGGTAGGCATCACTTTGCCCCGTTGTTTGGTGGGAGCCAAAGAAACATTGATGGGGATGGCGGCTGCTCCTGTGTCAACTACACCAGTTTCCTCGCTGGGTCCGCCTTCGCACAGGTCATCATCATCTTGATGCCGAGTCTGGATCTTCACCACTACTCTCTCGTGCACGGGTTCGATATCCAGACGTGATCTCTTCCTGGAAGGCCTTTGGCTTTCTGGAAGGCACCGCTTTCCTCCCTGGGCCAGGCCCTCACTGCCGGACAACCAGGCAATTCTGGTGTAGGCGTACTCCTGGTGGCGGCCGTTGCGTCCTCCAAGTCTGCGATCTGCCTTGATGCCCCACCGTCCCAGTGTTCTCCCGACGTTCAGGACGGCAGCTTTCTCGTACCCGAACCCTTCGCAGAATTCACAGTATCGCAAATATAGCTCAGTTCGGCTTATACAATCTTTAACAGCCCCGGTTTGCTGGATGTGAGCCTCGAAAAATTCAAGGAAGGATTCCTTGCCAGGGTACCGATGTGCAGCGCGGACGTGAGTCATTTCTGCGATCTGGTGAGATGAGTGATTTACTTGACGAAGTAAACTTTCATAGACCAGCACTTGCAAAAATATAGTGAAGCCACACAAAAATATAGTCGACTCTTGTTTCCTCATTGATCTAATATCCTAGATGATAGATTAACATAGTGAAGTTGAAGCACTAGTGTAGTGAAGATGAAACACCAACATAGTGATGATGGCAGGTAGCCATAGAGGGTGTACACTGGGCAGAATTGCCTCTAGTGGAGAGTGTAATGTAGCTTGTAGTGGAAATATAATGGTGTGTGTGTGTGTGTGTGTGTGTGTGTAGTGATACAAAGACTATATAAGAAAGACAGGAAAGCAGGAGTA
>NC_092293.1:8090406-8160874 GCF_036320965.1 Panulirus ornatus
CATAAGACCAGAGCCCCTACCAAGCTGGGACTTGGCCAAACATAAACAACCACTTTCTTATAGACGATTAGTCAAGGTTCTGGGTCGAGCACCAGGATCTATTGACCTCCGACATAATATATTTTCTCTGATCCTTCATCATCACCACCACACTCCCGGCACCCATCAATAAACCCTTCCCAAATTCCTCACTTCCTTATAAACTCGTCCCTGTAGTCAACAATTAAGAAACCTAAACCGACCAAAAAGCATTACGTTGTTCAACAATGTAAACCCCAGCTAGGGTGAGCCTTAGACACTCTTACGGTATATTGTGATGGACGAAGGATTTACTACCCTAGTAATGTATTACACATTTACTTATTCTAAAAACCTATCACTGATTACCGTTAAATACATATGGCAAAAATGTATTTTGCTTGTGGACATCTAGTGAAAATACATGGGATATCGTATGCAAGCTAAACATTTGATACGATAATAAATAAAATCCCATAACTTTTCTGGAGCACAAGGTACAGAAATATATGTTACGTGATATCGTTAAGATGAACATATCTAACATAAAGATTTCTATTTTGCAGATAAATGTTTTACATGTAGAAATCAATAATAATTTCAATAACATAAAGATAATTGCGTCAGTATCTATGTTGCAGGCTTTTTATCAGGGTTTTACACACTGTAGAAAAGAATTGTTTAGAGAAAAGTTGCTATTAATTGCTATTAACACGAGGCTCAAGGATTCTAAGTTATGAGTTTCTACTCTTCAAAATGTTAGCATCATCCTCTGAGAAAACTTTGAAAAAACAGACTTTTATTTTGTGTGATGAGGACTAATGACAAATTATTTACGTTTTTCTTAAGAATATCCTTTATGAATCAAATGAAAGTATTTTGTTAGATAGAAAATTTACATCAGTAACAACGAGAGATAAACAATCAATATTCACAAACTTTATCTTTGATGAATTAAAGTTCATCAAATAACAGATAAAGATTACTATATACAATTTCCAACAAACTTATCGACATCATAAAACCAAATATGATTAATAAATGTTTCAAATCATCAAAAGTAAAAACAAGAAGCCGTCCGGAGGTTAGTTGTTACCCCCGGCGTAAACACTTATAGGCGGAATCCGGTAACACCTCTTGAATAGCATGTGGAAGACAGAGTAGAGTGGGTGGGCTCAGAAGCATGTTCTCCACTTCAACTGACTAGTGATATGTTAAGGATAAAGACAACACAAACCACATACATCGATTGTGAGAATGGAATCAGGGACGAAACATGTATAACTAGAAAGGTTAAAGATACAAAGATGGTGAAATTACCTTTACCTGGGATCAGTAGCACCTGTGGTAATGGACACAGCTTTTTAATGCTTGATCACTTACAACTGATCAACTTTAATACGAAAATCTTAGGTATTGTCCCTCAGGAAAACTTTTTATAAATATTTATAGAAGACTTACATATGTTATATGTACGTTACCCCTAGAATATATCTTTACCCGGGATGTATAACACTTGTGTGGATAGACACAGCTTTGTAATGCATGATCCATTACATGAAATGAACTTCGCTAACGAAGAGTTATACAACGAGTCGTTGGAGAACATTAATCAAATACCTATACAGAATTTTTATGTAAGATAAGAGGCATTTCATGATAGTAAACATAAAAAATGATGATGAAAGAAAAGGGAGGTAGAGGTAAATATTTTGTTAAAAGATGAAATACTCCTGCCTTAAACTAGCTCCTTGTATTGCATTTTCACTTAGATACCCACATGATAACGCATTCTGTTCTTTATAATCATAAATATTTATGCATTTAACACGTTTTATCATTTCTTATATAATATCAAGGATTCAGGCTTAAAGATCTTGGTTCTGAACAATCATTATAATGCAACACAATACATAATTATGATAAACAAATCATTCATCACAATGACCATTATGTTTTACCAGATTCTTTAAGTCCTCAGTCACGTTTGTTAATATCGGTGCTGTTTCCTGTGGGGCGGGGTAGCGCCAGAAATGGGTGATGGCAAGCAAGTATGTTTATGTATGTCATACATAAGATAAACAATTATCCTTGTATGAAGAAAGCATCTTGGTTGTGCGATTCATTTCGTTTTTCTCTTCAGCAATGAGTATCATCCTGGTATAGTGAACATATGCTTGATATGATCCTGTAAGCGCCAGCAGGTCAAAAACATTTTCAAGTAACGTAAAGTGTGTAGTGAAGATAGCTCTTAACCTGACCCGTGAGTGAACAGGATGGCATGTGATACTATCAAGGGAAACAGTGTCGGCGTTTTGGTTTATTAATAAGAAATGTTATTATTCCCTTAACACAGTTACCAATCCCCACCAGAGGCATAATTATCACTTTCATGAATAAATTCACTGCAATTTTGATCACTGTCATCTTTACCATTCATAACATGCAACTATATTCACCACTCTAACTTATGCATTATCATTGTTGTACATTACGTACATTACAGCAGTAGTGATCTTTCGTGTGTGATAAAAGATGGTGACGTCTTTCCCATACACATATCATTATCAAATATTTACCTTACTCTACGTAGCACACTACACTTCCCTATCAAAACACACGCCTCTTCCTGTCTTCAAGCTTATCATAACTACCCTACATTTTAACAGGATTAACCATCCTTGATATGCTCATATTCATGCCTACCAAAAGTATTATCATAACTACTCGAGACAATACAAAATCTTAACTACAACCATACGAAGTTTACAACCATACTATATTACCTACCCCGGATATCAAGAGAACATGTCATCAACAATCTCTCACTAAAACAAAAACAGATCATCCATCATCATGCGCATTGTGAACAAAAACGTTCAACGTGTCCTGCCAAAAACTGAATCAACAAAACCTAAAGAAATGCTGCTCATGCTCCTGGACCGGCTACCATGGCGCAGTGGATCCACCTGGTCATTGGTTACCCTCCCATATTTAGCACCGGCATTGTTGTACCTTGTGGGTATGTGCAGGCGTGTGTTTCTCTCATGTCTTCGTAAGAGTGTTCGCCTGGCACTTTACACCATCTGGGTCATTGTAGTCACCTGCTTCGTTCTCGAACAGGAGTTCTTGAGCCTAATGGACCGTCTGGTAGTGAGCGCAATAAGATGGCTCGTAGGTCTTGTGCGGAGAGTTGTGAGGAATATCGTGCGGGAACTCATATTCCAGGTGACTATGTTCCTCTTAGTGTTCATCATCCTCGTGAGAATGGTGGTGGAGGAGGTAATGCTTCCTATCATTAGAACGGTTGACTACGCTGTGCAGGTCACACCGAAAGTCCTTATAATATTCTTGGATGAGATAGTTGTGGCACTTGTCGTGGAGGTGGCAAAGATGATGCTCACTGGCATTCTTGTACTCATCGTAAAGATGGTCACAAAGGTCAGTATCTCTGTATGGTCAGTTGTCTTCAGAAAAGCAGTGATCTTGGAGACTATGGCACAATCATTACCAACAACACCTCAAGAATCCTCTCTCTCCTCGGGGCCTCATCAAGGAATTCTTCATCGTTGCAGCACTCAGGTTGATTTTCTGTTGTAGGCTGTTGGCTGGAGGCGCCGTTGTAGTAACAGTTTTGGTCCTGCGCACACTGGTAACCGCCGCCATAGTACTTCTTCGTCCAGCAATTTACCTGATTCAAATGACGTCGAAATTGGGTAAATACGTAGTAACCTTTGTTAAAGTGGTCCACAGCAGGAAAGGGTGTGTTGAAATGGTTTGGACATATGGAGATAATGAGTGAGGAAAGATTGCCAGGGTATGTGAAGCGTCTGGGGTAAACCATGGAAAGGTCTGTGAGGCCTTGATGTGTAAAGGGAGCTATGGTTTCGGTGCATTACACAAGACAGCTGGAGACTGAGTGTGAACGAATGTGGCCTTTGTTGTGTATTCCTGCCACTGTCTCGCTGTCTGTGTATGTATGCGCTGAAATATATATGTACGCATAAGTTGTTATTATCATTATTATTATCATTATTATTATTATTATTATTATTATTATTATTATTATTATTATTATCATTATTATTATTATTATTAGTATTATTATCATTATTATTGTTATTATTATTATTATTATTATTATTATTATGATTATTATTATTATTATTATTATTATTACTATTATTATCATATTATCATTACTATTATTATTGTCATTACTATTATCGTTATTATCATCATTATTACTATTATTCTTGCTTTGAAGAATGTATGTGAGAAACACTTAGAAATACAGATGGACTTTTAGGTAGCATTTATGGATCTGGAGAAGGAATAGGATAGGGTGGATACAGATCCTCTGTGGAAGGCAAGTTGCTAGAAGCAGTTAAAAGTTTTTACAAAGGATGTAAGGCATGTGCACAAGTAGGAAGAGAGGGAAGTGATTGGTTCCTAGTGAATGTCTGTTTGCATCAGGGGTGCGTGGGATCTCCATGGTAGTTAAATTTGTTTATGGATGGGGTAGTTAGGGAGGTGAATGCAAGAGTTTTGGAGAGAGGGGCTAGTATGCAGTCTGTTGTGGATGAGAGGTCTTGGGAAGTGAGTAAGTTGTTATTCACTGATGATACAGCGCTGGCGGCTGATTCGGGAGTGAAACTGCAGAAGCTGGTGACTGAGTTTGGTGAAGTGTGTGAAAGAAAAAAGCTGAGAGTAAATGTGAATAAGAGCAAGGTTATTAGGTTCAGTGGGGTTGAGGGACAAGTTAATTGGAAGGTAAGTTTGAATGGAGAAAAGTGAAGAAAGTGAAGTGTTGTAGATATCTGGGAGTGGACTTGATAGCGGATGGAACGATGGAAGCGGAAGCGAGTCATAGGTTGAGGGAGAGAGCGAAGGTTCTGGGAGCGTTGAAGAATGTGTATGCTGGAGGGAAAGAATATCTCGAAAAGGAAAAATGAGTATGTTTGAAGGAATAGTGGTTCCAACAATGTTCTATGGTTGCGAGGCGTGGGCTATAGATAGGGTTTTGCGGAGATGGTTGGATGTGTAGGAAATGAGATGTTTGAGGGCAATATGTGATGTGAGATGGTTTGATTAAGTAATGAAAGGGTAAGAGAGATGTGTGGTAATAAAAAGTGTATGGTTGAGAGAACAGAAGAGGGTGTATTGAAATGGTTTCGTCACATGGAGAGAATGAGTGAGGAAAGATTGACAAAGAGGATATATGTGTCAATGTTAAAAGGAATGAGGAGAAGTGGGAGACCAAATTGGAGGCGGAAAGATTGTGTAAAAAGATTTTGAGCGGTTATTTTCATATACGGCGGGGTTGCGATGGGAATGGTTAAAGGCAGCAGGTATGGATATGTACATGGGTATATACGTATATGTTTGTGTATGTATTTGTTTACGTTGAAATGTATAGGTTTGTATATGTGCTTGTGTGGACGTGCATGTCTATGTGTATGTGAGTGGGTTGGTGCCATTCTTTCGTCTGTTTCCCTGAACTACCTTCTAACGCGGGAGACAGCGACTAAGTATAATAAGATTATCTGGTGGAGGCAATGGTGAAGATATGTAGGGATTTTCAGAAAAGAAGAATGTTGGGGTGAAGAGAGTGGTGCGCTAGATGAGACTTGGGAATATGTTATGTACTTCAAAATGTTACAGAAGACTTAAGGAATTTGATTAAACATAATGTTGTTCTGATAGATTATTTGTTTATAAGGACTATGTGTTGTGTTGAGCTTTAATGGTTGTTTAAACCAATGCGTTTCAGCTAGAATCAGTAAAGATTATAAGAAATTCAAATAAGGTGATAAAAACAAATCTATATTATCATAAACAACAGAACTTTTCCTTCTCTGGGGATTTAAAAGAAAAACAACACAAGAGAGCTAGTTTAAGGCAGGAGTATTTCATTTTCGTAACAAACTATATACTATTACGTCCCTTTTGTATCATAAATCTTATGTTCACTTTAAACAAATGTCTTGTATCTATAATAAAAATTCGGTATAGAGATTTGTTGAATGTTCTCCAGCGAGGCGTTGTATGAGTCTTCGTTAGTGAAGTTCATTTCGTTTAATGGATCATGCAATACAAAGTTGTGTCCATCCACACAAGTGTTACACGTCCCAGGTGAAGATATTTCCTAGAAATGGCGTCTATCTAACATAGATACGTCTTCTGTAGATATTTGTAAAGCATTCTTCTGAGGGACAATACCTAAGACTTTCGTGATAAAGTTGATCAGTTGTAAGTGATCAAGCATTACAAAGGTGTGTCCATTGCCACAGGTGCTAGTGATCCCGGGCGGGTCAAGGTATTTCACCATCTTTGTTTCCTTAACACTTCTAGTTATATATGTTTCATCCTTGATGTGATCCTTACAATGATTATTCATGGTTTGTAATTCTCTTCATCCTTATCATAGCATTAATCAGTTGAAGTGCAGAATACTTAACAGAAACTGATTACTTTATTCTCTTTGAGACATAATGCTATGAAAGATGTTACCGGACTCCACCCGTAAGTGGTTATTGTTCACATTCTGGCTTCATGACCTTTAGGTGATAGCCCTTAAATCCAACCACATATATACATCCTGTTATACAACTGATGTTACTGTCTGACGTATGTATGGTGTGGCTTGATGACCTTACCTGCTGATGGTCAAACATGTCATCATGTTGTGATTTGTATGTTTTGTTGTGTGGCACAGTTTCTGGTGTAGATATCTTTAATAACCTTTACCAGTTACTATCCAGTATAGTGAACGATAGACAGACTTACGTGTTACAGACTCCGTATGATAAACACTTGACGAATCTCGAAACAACAAATTATATGTTGGGTAAGATCAGAGAACGAGTCGTCCAGTGGCACAACATAAACCTACAACATGTAACAACAACAACAACAACAACAACAAACAACTGTTATGTGAAGATCTAGTTATTCAAAGTGAGATGATCACAAGGAAGTTAGGGATATAGAAGAGTAGGAGTGAGGTATAAGGTGGAGGCCCAGCCACCGTGGCTGGTGCTATATAGAGCAGTGAGGGATAACACCATATCTTAACCCCTGGTGATGTGTGAGCTTATAAACACTGGTGGTATTTATGGCGGCCACCAACCAGGAAGTAATGTTCACCAGGTATTGCTCTGCTCTACACTGATCCAACAACTACAAGGATAATGTTGTTATAACCTTCTTGATCATGCTGGTTATAGAAGTATTATAGATACATGTTGGTGACACAAGGATAATGTTGTTATAACCTTCTTGATCATGCTGGTTATAGAAGTATTATAGATACATGTTGGTGACACAAGGATAATGTTGTTATAACCTTCTTGATCATGCTGGTTATAGAAGTATTATAGATACATGTTGGTGACACAAGGATGATGTTGTTATAACCTTCTTGATCATGCTGGTTATAGAAGCATTATAGATACATGTTGGTGACACATCATAATGATGGTCTCGTCTGTTGTCCACATAACCACAGTACGTTACTACAGTACATACAGTAATATCAGTCGTAACAACACTATGTATGTAGTCGTGATTACCGTAACATGTGAGTGGCAAGATTGGATGACGTAACGTAACAATATCAGACTTCATCATTCTCAATAGTTTAGGTGGATCATGTAATATTTGGCGTTGCTTCATGTTTTATCAGATGATCAAATGATGGCTGGTCTAATGACCTTCACAAGTCAGTGGTCATTAAATCCCCCACAGCAACCAACCACTCAGGATGACCAGGAGGGAGCCACCTGGTGCAGACCAAGTGTACCAGCCTGGTGGAGAGGATCAACTGCTCCACCTCAGGATAAGAGCTGCTCAAGTTCTGTAGTGAGGGACACTCCAAGTGGCATGTGAAACTACCAGTCTTAGTTATAAACTACCACCCGCCCGGCTGGCCGGTGGGTGGCTGTGGCCAACATGAACCCAGGGGCTACACACACACACACACACACACACACCGCCCACTGACCTGACCACCGGCCGGTGGGTGGCTGTGGCCAACATGAACCCAGGGGCTACACACACACACACACACACACACACACACACACCGACCGCCCACTGACCTGACCACCGGCCGGTGGGTGGCTGTGGCCAACATGAACCCAGGGGCTACACACACACACACACACACACACACACACACCGCCCACTGACCTGACCACCGGCCGGTGGGTGGCTGTGGCCAACATGAACCCAGGGGCTACACACACACACACACACACACACAGAGCGGCGCCAGGCTGGAGGCGGGGCATCGTGACGTCACAGGCAAGTCCCTCCCCCCGCCAGATCCAAACATGTGTTGTGTCTGGTGATGGCGGTTCAAGATTTCCCACATTTATATTGATCTTTACATTATCATCCACTCCCAAAGTCACCTGGCATTCTTGTGTTTCAACAACAGACGTGATATATGCAACACCAGGCAAACATTGTACCATTATCTGATAGGTTAATTGGTGCACAATCAAGAACCAGTGAATTTCATCGCCGCCATAAGTAAGTAAGGAAGGTGACTTTAATGATGATAAATACGACCTGGTATGGCTGTGTCTACACACTACCGCCATCTGGTCAACATTGTACATACCAACATTTAAACTGTGACATTCAACCACAAGGTTTAAAGTCGCTCATGAAAACGCGAACTTAAAATCTATCCATTTAAATCTACCATTCATCAATAAACATTTAAACACCATCATTTGAACGTAAACCTTCCAGCTGCGTTATTTTACCAGAGTCCTTTAAGATACGTCATATAAACACAAAACTTAAATGTACGTTAAGCTTGTGCAAACCATCATTGAATCTCAAACTTTTAAATTAGAATTGTAATGAAATTGCGAACTTTTAACTCTGTCAAATTACAGCTATTGTACAAAATGATTCACTTAATTGACAAATTTTAATGTCAGTTAATTTAACGATATCCTTTGTGGTTCATCTCTGAAACACAAACCTTTAAACTTTGTCTCTAGAACTGAACACAACCATTAAGTTTCATAACTGGAATGGAAATTTGGATAATCTATCAAAATTCGTCATATAACGCGAACTTTTAAATCCTTCCATTCAGTTGGGCCGTTACTTGCCTGGCTGCCATTCATAATATGTCCTTTTATATTGTATGTTGACTACGCTCTCATTCATTCGTCATTTGGATCGTCTCACTGATATTCCATTCATAAACTTCATTCCTGCAGCTTATTTTTGACCGCCATGTTGCTTCCTCAAGGTTTATAATTCTTTGTGTATTTAATAATAGAAGATTCAATGATATTTCTCGTGGTACTGGAATTAGAGTTAATAATGCCATCTCAGTTATTAACTCTAACTCAAGTACCACGAGAAATATCATTGAATCTTCTATTACTGAATACACAAAGAATTATAATCTTAATATTAGTGATGGTCTATACAAATTGGATAACTTTAATGTTGATAAAATGTGTAAACAATTCACCTTCTTGTCCACATAATAAGTTTATGATACGCTTGTTGTCTGTCTTGGACAATCACATGTTTACCATATGGCGTCCTAGCTACGTCTCTTCCTTGTATATCAACTGACTGTTATATTTCTCTCTTGTGTCTCCCCTGATGATGTGAGTTTTACACGAAAGTGCACTTGGGAACTTATCGTGTTTATTTTCCCCGTGGACTCATAAGAATATACTTGATCACGTGCAAAATTGCGATCCTTTTCAATATATATACACACACACACACACACACACACACACACACACACATATAAAGGATATATATATATATATATATATATATATATATATATATATATATATATATATATATATATATATATATATATATATATATCCTTCAGTATGTTTACTTTCGATAATGAGGAACAGAAGAAGGAGCCAAGCAAGTAAATTTCGTCAAAGACATCTCTCTTTTCTAAACGCTGCCTCGCAAAGATTTTCATTAATTCAAATTGAAGAAACAGACGAATTTTCTATTGTCTGGTTAGCTCAGTGGTAGAGCGTGAGTCTGACACACTCAAGGTCGTGGGTTCGAGACCCACACCAGACATAATTTTTGTCTTTTTCTTTTTTCATTTTGTCCGCATCACATGTGTGCAACATTCAGTATGTTCGTCCAACGTTATAGTGAAGATCTTCACAATAAATTGTGGTTTTCGACCTTATCTGAAAGGGTCAGGTCCACCAAGACGTCCTTGAAATCTTCCAGAAGCTTCTGGCGATCCTCCTCCAACTGCTGGGCACATCAGAGTTAACATGGGCCGGACATCGGTTGTGGAACGACTTAATCTGCTTCCGGTAGTTAGCAGGGATGATAATGAGGGCTCTGACCTCATACCAGGTCAGCTTAGTTCCAGTCTATTGCTTAGTTCCAGTCTATTGCTTAGTTCCAGTCTATTGCAACGACAATAAAAAAGTAAAACTCATTTCTTCGTGGAAAATTGAGAGGAAAACACGACAGCAACATGGAGATTTACTGTGGTTATTTTGCCGGCTAGTCGGCAACGGTCGGTCAAACACTATTTTGCCGTGGTAATCTCAGTGCTTCATATAATACTAAGTCCAAAAAAATGTTCTTGGGGGCGTAGCTCAGTGGTAGAGCACTCGCTTGGCATGCGAGAGGACCCGGGTTCAAACCCCGGCGCTTCCATTTTTGTTATTATGGAAATTCATTGTTTTCAGTCTTATATGTATATATATATATATATATATATATATATATATATATATATATATATATATATATAATATATATATATATATATATATATATATATATATATCGTCCGATCAGGGAAGTTAAGCAACGTTGGGTCTGGTTAGTACTTGGATGGGTGACCGTCTGGGAACACCAGATGCTGTTATCCCTGGGGATAGGGAAGAAAGTATACTTGCCTCGTATTCCCTGCGTGGCGTACAAGGCGACTAAAAGGGGAGGGAGCAGAAGGCCGGAAATCCTTTACTCTCATTTTCAATTTTTCAAAAGACGGAACAGAGAAGATATAAAGATATTGTAAAGATGTAACTAATATAAGATATAAGAATGAATGGAAGATACGGATGTAGCTGAAACAAGGAGTAATGAAGATTAAGGTGCAATGAAAATTATTCTGTAGTGAAGATAAATGTATATGTTAAAATTTTGTATTGAACATCAAGAAGTAATGATAATGATGAGAGTGTAGTGACGATGAGGGTTTAGTTAGGGAGTGGTGACAATTGCCTTTACAATGATGATAAGGAGGTAACACAATGAGGAACACAAACTTTCCAAAGCTACGTTCAAGTCAGACTTTGAACTAAGTTCGGTAAACAGAAGGATGATGTTAAGATGAGAGTGTAGTGAAGAAGAGTATAGTGATGATAAGGATATTGTCAAGATAGGTTGTAGTGAAGATACGAATGTAGTGAAGATACGAATTTAGTAGAGATGAGGGTTATTAAAGAGTAAAGTTTATTCAAAATGATTATGTAGTGAAGATAAGAACTACTTTTAGTGAACATCAGGGAGTGCAATGATGATGGTATGGTAGAAATAACGGTGTAGTGAAGATGAGGGTATAGTGAAGATATAATGAAGTGAAAATAAGCCAGTAGTGAAGATACACGTTAGTGAATATGAGGTTGTAGTGAACTTAACCTTATTGATCTGATCCCCCAAATCTTCCAAACTACTTTCAATGGCGGATCCAAAGCCAACCTAAAAGGCTATTTGAACTATTTCCCTGCAAAACTCGTCCAAATGCCTCTCTTCTCTTTTACTAATATATATATATATATATATATATATATATATATATATATATATATATATATATATATATATATATATATATATATATATATATTTTTTTTTCATACTATTCGCCATTTCCCGCGATAGCGAGGTAGCGTTAAGAACAGAGGACTGGGCCTTTTTTGGAATATCCTCACCTGGCCCCCTCTGTTCCTTCTTTTGGAAAATTAAAAAAAAAAAAAACGAGAGGGGAGGATTTCCAGCCCCCCGCTCCCTCCCCTTTTAGTCGCCTTCTACGACATGCAGGGAATACGTGGGAAGTATTCTTAATCCCCTATCCCCAGGGATAATATATATATATATATATATATTATATATATATATATATATATATATATATATATATATATATATATATATATATCTTCACTTCTTGAAACACGTAGAGTACAATATGATATATACAATATAGAATTAGGTATCTTCACCGTAAACTGAATTGTCCACCATATTTACTGCACTTGAGCTGGAAGAAATCACGGCCATAGAGTTTAATGATCTCTAATTCTTTATTTTCACTACTTGCCAACCTTAGTTTGGAATATGATATATACAATACAAAGTAAGGCATCTTCACTACAAACTGAACTGTCCCATATGATACATACAATGTACAATTGGGCATCTTCACTAAAACTGAATTGTCCACCATATCTAATGCACTTGAGCTGGTAGAAATCACGGCCATAGAGTTTATCTCTCATTCTTTATCTTCATTATTTAACACAATTGCATTATAATATGATAAATATAATACACAATTGGGCATCATTGAAAACTGAATTGCCCGCGATATTTACTGCTCTTGAGTTGGTAGAAATCACGACCATAGGGTTTATTACATATTCTTTATCTTCCCTACTTGGCATATTAGAAAATGTACACAATATACAATTGGGTATCTTCACTACAAACTGAATTCTCCGCCATATTTACTGCTCTTGAGCTGAAATCACTGTCGTAGATCGTTTATCTGATTCTTTATCTTCACTACTTCATATACATACATATATATATATATATATATATATATATATATATATATATATATATATATATATATATATATATATATATATATATATATATATATATAAAGAATGAATATACATAGATAGGCAGATACATAGACAGATAGATAGATATATAGATAGACAGATAGATAGTTTATATTCAAATCTCAGGGTTTCAAGTAATGAAGTCATTGAATCACTGATAACTCAGTTACCTGAGGAGTTAACTATGATTTTCTGCATATCCAGGATATAGCGTAAGATCAGTAGGCAACGAAACAACTTAGGCATCGAAATCACATCCACGGACCTGCACATTGAGAGTGGTAAATTTCTGCTGATACCCATCACAAAACCAAAGGCTTTCCTCTCAACATGACTCAGATCGACCGAAAAGCATTGGAACTGCTTGTTTCCGAAAGCCTGGCCACCTTGGGCGAAGGGGGGAACGGGACTGCCTACCTCGTCAAGTGGCATGACGAACTGGCCGTTCTGAAGGTGTCTCACTTTTCTGAGGATGAGCGTCTCATGCGAGAGAGCCAATACATGGTTTTGCTGGAAGGAGCTGGAGGAGTCCCAATGTTGTTGGCTTATTCCGAGGAACCACCAGCCATCTTGATGACCTACTGCGGCCAATACACTCTCCAGGATATCATTAAAGGCAAAGGACCAGATGGCTACGATCTCCTGCAACTGGGACTGATGGTTGGACAAAGGCTTCTTGAAATACACCGCAAAGGACTCATCCACAATGACCTAAAGCCTAACAATGTGGTCGTGAGCGGCGATCCGCAGTCACCCAGAGTGAACATCATCGATCTGGGACTTGCATGTTTCGAGGACATGACTAATGAACTCGAGAGCGATCCTGAGGATTACCCATGGATGGCTCCTGAGGTGAAGCGTGGCCAACCTAGCACAAGAAAGTCTGATGTGTTCTCATATGCCGTCCTCCTTATTAGAATACTTCAAATAGTTTATAAGAGACGCCGCTTACGCGTGGTATCTACAATTAGAGAGGCCACAAGATATGATCCTGAAGCACGACCCAAACTGGAGGTAGTTCTGAAACACTTGCAGTACGCCTTCGAGAGGCGTCGGGCAGCCATCATGGCACGGGAGGTGAGATCCCAGAATGTGCATCGCAGGATACAACCCCTGCAAGTCCAACACCTGCCTCCAACTGACACAAACACACTGGTTACGGATTTTATAGCGACGCACCCCGACATTACTGTTCGTTATGTGCACCGGCCATTGACTCAGCATTGATTTCTTTATATACATATAACAGAAGGATGTGTGCTTTTCTTTCGCATTTTTTTAAAACTTTAAGTTCAAAAAACCTATCTACAAAAATTAATGTTTATATAATATTACACTATTTTCATTATCTCTATCTATTTTCTATTTCTTTTAATAACGATCAATGAATATATATATATATATATATATATATATATATATATATATATATGCATGTATGTATGTATATATAAAAAGGATGTATATTTTTTTGGCATTTTTTTATATTGTTAAAAAGAATAATCACAAATATTAATGTTTGTATGATATCTATTATCTTAAGTATTTCTATTTTACATTTCATATATTATTTCCTTTTATAACGATAAATAATTCACTTTAACCAGGACATTTCTCAACTTAAGGCTTGGAATGAGAAAAATTATACTAACTTTACGTATCTCTCTACCTCACACACCATGTAGGGTCTGTCTACCTCACACAACATGTATGATCTCTCTACCTTACACACCATGTAGGATCTCTCTACCTCACACACCATGTAGGATCTCTCTACCTCATACACCATGTAGGGTCTCTCTACCTCACACAACATGTAGGATCTCTACCTCACACACCATGTAGGGTCTCTCTACCTTATACACCATATAGGATCTCTCTACCTCACACACCATGTAGGATCTCTCTACCTCATACACCATGTAGGATCTCTCTACCTCATACACCATGTAGGATCTTTCTACCTCACACACCATGTAGGATCTCTGTACCTCATACACCACATATGATATCCCTACCTCACCCACCATGCCAAGCCTCTCTCTCCTGTCCAGCCTGACTCTCGTCCCAAGCCTCTCTCTCCTGTCCAGCCTGACTCTCGTCCCAAGCCTCTCTCTCCTGTCCAGCCTGAATCTCGTCCCAAGCCTCTCTCTCCTGTCCTGCCTGACTCTCGTCCCAAGCCTCTCTCTCCAGTCCTGCGTGACTCTCGTCCCAAGCCTCTCTCTGCTGTCCTTCCTGACTCCCGTCCTAAGCATCTCTCTCCTGTCCGGTAGAGGTGGAGCCAGATATATCATATGTGGGGATGGCAGAGGTAGTGGCATAATTGGCTGCAAAGGTGATAGTAGTGGTAAAGATGGTGCCAAAGGTGGTGGAGGGGTTGGCAAAGGTGGTCTTACTGGTGGTGACAAAGATGATGGTAGAGGTGGTCGTGGCAAAGATTGCAAGATCGTGACAGAAATAGTGAAAGTGGTGGTAAAGATGATGGCAGTGGTGATGACAAATGTAATTATATTATTGGCTGTAGAGGTGGTAGTAGTCACTGGAAAGTGGGAAGGTGAGATGGTTGCAGAGGAGTTCTCAAAAGTGGTGGCACAAATTATTACGCAGCTGGTAGTGGTGGAGAAGTTGGCAAAGTTGGCGGTAACAAAGATAATGGCAGCAGTGGTGGCAAGAGTGACGGCAAAGATGAATGCAGAAGTGGTGACGAAGTGGCAGTTATATGAGGTAGCAAAGGGGATGGCAAAGAAGGTGGCAGAGGTGCTGGCAAGGGGTGGCAGAGATGGTGGTAGTGTCTGTGGCAACGGAGGGAGGCACATATATAAATGAAGTGATAAAAATGGTGGCAAAGATATCGACAAATGTTGTGGTAGTGGTGCTGGCACAAATGGTTGGTGAGTTGGTGGCAAGGGTGGTGGCAAAAGTGGTTGCATAATGGAAGGAGCAGGTGGCTGCAGAGGTTGTGGAAAATTGTTTAAAAAGTGGTGGTATAAATTGTAGAGTTGGTGGCAAGAGGGTGGCAGAAGTGCTGGTAGTACTAGAACAAAGCTAATAGCAAAGGTGATTCACATTAAAAATAAAGTACTTCAACACAATTTGAGGTATTTATGTACTTATCACCATGCACATCTAAATCATATCAGCAAAACATCATTAAGTTTTTGTCTCATCAGCTGGAAAAAATAATTAGTTTGTGTTTACTGCTACCTGATCATTCAAAAGTGTTAGCATTCCAGTATGTCTGGAAGGATCATTCAAGATGATTATTGGAGTTCAGGATGTAAGACTATCAGTCTTGTTAAATCAAAGGTGTTCATGAGATTTGATACCAGCCAGAAACAAGTGGTTATAACCAAGTCTGTGGGTCTCCCTTACTGCTACATTTATCAATGTTAATTTAATAAACAGAGTCTCCATTACCTGTGATATGACAATTTTTGCTGTGTCACATAATTCAGAGGTGATCTGGATAACTTCAGTCCACCCTATTTCACTCCTGCAGGGGCTAAATCACCATCATTATGTTTCAGTATGGGACCATTTCCTATACTTCACTGAATATCGTCTAAATCATGTTCAGACTGAGTATGGTTCTGTATCTTGGTGCTAACGTAAGTTGTTTCAGGCATGGCATAAACCATCCACAAGAGTTACACTTGGAAAATTGAGTCAGGAACGTAACGTCCTCAGTAACTGTAGTGAAGAAGAGCATAGTAGTGTTATTATCATATAATCCTCCAAAGAAATGCAACAAACCAAAACAAATATACAATCATAACTATGAAGGAACAATCAGGATGGTACAAGAACAGTGAAACACCCACTTCTTAGAAATGGTAAAACATGGATAATGCCAATTTCAGTTCTGAAGAGAAAGACTGAGGGAATTTGCATTCCCATGGTGCTTGGGACTCACGAAGACACAATTTCAGAGTATACAAGAAAATTTCCATCACTGACATGTCTCAGAGCACACTTGGATGAGAGGGACTGATACACCATCATTAATAGATTTTATCTTTACTCATACTAGCAGCATGGAGAATGAGCAAATTATATGTGATATATCATTTAGAAGAAGTGATCATGTAATGCTCAAGTCTGAATATTTAGTAAGGACATTAAAAAAGTATGGGTGAGACAGGAAACAAAGATAAGAGGTAATCACGGAATCTAAGGAAACCTTAATAACTTCTATGGTAAAGTAGATTGGGAAATGGAATTCATTAGCCAGGAACCAGGGCTGTATGTTGAGAGGCTCTGTGAAATGTATAGTGATGTAGAAGTATGGGTAGCCCCAAGCCTGGAATAAAGACGGAACAATAAGAAAGAGGAAGGAATGGTTTAATAAAAAATGTTAAAGCAGAGAACCTTCAAGATGAGTTGAGGCAAACATAGCATTCCAGTCAGCCAGCATTTGCAAGATGTAAAAGAACAGAACGACTATACGAAAAGAGGAACAAAGAAACTTTGAATATAATACTCTGGAGAAAGCAAGTGAAAATACAAAACTTTTCAAGATATACATCATGAGTCAGTTGTCAGTTAGGGATCAGCTAATCTGACTAAGGGATTCAGCAGGAAAAATTGTAGAGGTTGATATAAGAATATGTGAGAAATTGAACGAATTCAAAAGTATTTTTAAAGTGAAAGGCACTATAGTCCCATCACCAACGAAATGGACTGAGGAGGAGGTTATGAAAATCATTGAGATAACTAAAAAAGATTTACAGGATATCAAAAAGGCTTGATCAATACAAGACTCATGGTCCTGATGAATTTCATCATATGTGCTAATAATGTGTGCAAATACACTAAATAAACCACTTGAAATACTGTTCAAGATGTCAGCGTAGGGAGGCATAGTGCTAAGGGAATGGAAAGTGTATGGAAAAAGGGCGAACATAATATCTATGTATGGTCTTACTGAAATTTTTTTTTCAACGATATGGCAAAAGCATACATGTCCTTATCAAGCTCATCTCAGGTGAAAGGAAAAGTCTATAGAGAAAGAAACAAGAAATTCATCAGGGCTCTGCAAGTGTGTTTGTAAGAGTGACTCTTAACAGAAGAAAAGTTATATGAGGACGAAAAAACAATGGAAGAAAATTCCACAGCTTGCTGTTCTAGGGAAGGAGGCATCATCATAGCCAGTCTTCAAGTGGTCAGTCTCTACAAGGAAGCTATGGGAAGTAAGAGCCAAACATGCGCCACACGTCCAAACTTTGGTGGGCATATGCAAACAGTTCATGAGATTAATAGCCAAAATAACAGCTACATGATAGAGGAAGAACAACAACATTGCAGCATAGAGAAAGCAAAGGCTGAAGAGAGGTGATGACAGGAGAATTGATGTGACTGAAGGCTTCTGACTCTACTCTAGCTAATAGAATGATTGAGGATAAACCACTCTAAATGTGTTTGTAGCATTCCATACATGGGTGAATAAAACCCCTGTAGATGTGAAAAATTATCATGGTATCTATATGATGCTCCCAGATTCTGAGAGAGGAAATATGATCAATATGAGAAATGAAAAGTATTAAAAGGAGGAGAGGAAAAGTGAGTTGAAGTATGTAAAGTGGAATCATCAGCATAAGAGCAAATATGGTTGAAAGCAGAAGAGAGATCATTTATTGAGAGAAGAAAGGGAGTAGTTGTAAGGAAAGAACCCAGACAAACACCACTTATGGGATGAAGCAGCCTGAGAGTAAACAATACATTTGAGGACAGAGAGAGGCAGTGAAAGCAAAGGAAGGGAATTTACGAAGCTATGATTTACACCACACCTGTCAAATGCTCTGGAGACGTTGAGAGCTACAACAAAAGTTTCACCAAAATCCCTAAGAGAGAAGGAACAGAGGTGAGTAACACAGTACACACTACCAGGTGACCTAGCACTACAAAATCCATACCTGTGCACTGACATAAAAGAATGGGATTCTTAATGTTTGAGAAAGTGAGAGCTTACGAAAGTTTCAAAGGCTTTGGATAACAAAAATGAGAGCAATGGGGTGACAGTTGAAGGTATTAGAACTATAAGCTGACGGTTGGAGCGGTTAGAATGACCTCCTTTCTTGGGGATGAACTGAACTTGTGTGCCTCCAGGTTGAAGGAAAAGTCTTAAGTTTTTCGACCAATGTGGAACAGTTTAGCAGGGAATGGTGTTAGCAGAAGCACAGTCCCTTAAAACATGAGGGAGTATGCCATCTGAACCATACACTTTGTCTGGAAAAGTACGTGGAAGACCCACCATGAGGAGAATATAGGAGATGCCATGGGTTCAGAGGGATGAAATGGGAGTGGAGATTAGAATGTGAACCAAACCAGAAATGAGTTAGAGGAAAACAAGGTACAAAAGGGAACAGTTTTATAAGTTGGAGAGATAGCAAAATATTGATCAGGTTGGGAAAGAGGAGGAAAGGTTCAATTACGAAGTTCTTGGAGATGCTTTTGGCTTTTGGTTAAGGACTAAACAAGATTTGTCACCACAAGTCAAGCCATCACATTTTCTCTTTATGAAAGTGCACTTGACTCTTCAAAGACCAGCTTTGCAATGATTCCGAGCTGAATTGAAAGCAAAGTAGGTTTCTGAGGTTTCTGGGGAAGAAAATAAGGGCAGCTTTGCAATAATTCCAAGCTGAATTGAAAGCAGAGTAGGCTTCTGGGGAAGGAATTATTTTCTTGGTACATTATGAACCATCCCTGATACAACAGGCACCAGAGCAGGAACGATCAAGCAATGATTTGAGGAAAAACGTTTTACAAGATGATTGGATGTTGGCCTCCATCCCAGCCAAGATAGTGTTCAACACAACATGAGGCATCCTTAGAATAGAAGCAGTACCCATCGTAAAGAAAGTCAGTACAGAAGCTGCACAGGGATAACCACTGAATCTCCCAAAGTGCCAAAGTTGGTGATTTGAGGGAAGGATGTGAACAGAGAAGGGATGTGCCCAATCAGTAGTAACCATTTGTAAGATTGTGGTCAGAGGACCCTAAGGGGCAGAAATGCGTAGTGGGAGGGTTCAGAGGTAGCAAAGGAGTCAAGCACATTAGAAGAGTAGCTGTATTGGTTGGAAATTTAGGTAGGATGCTTAATCGATTATTCCAGATTACTGAGAGAAAAGAAAAGGCCTTGGCTCCACCAGGATTGTCCCAGTTAGAGCCTAACATAATCTTTGTGATGGACACTGAAACCCCCTACTTGTAGGACCTCAGTGTGTGGATGAGAAGAGAGCAGGGCTTCATGGCAAGAAGTTAAATAGTTGAAGAGTTATACATGGCTGGAGGAATTGGGAAGGAAATAGATAAAAGACGAAAGCAAGGTAACAGAGGACAGATAGATTTTGAGTCAGATGGCATTAAAGTTAGAAGATTCAATATCCATAAAACAAATAATAGGTGTTTTTGTATTTTGGTGAACATGAACTCCACCCTCGGAGCAGAAACGATTAAGGCTGTGGTTACGTGGTGTCAAGTATTGTGTATGAGTAAAAGTATAGGAATGGTGGTAGATGCCAACAACCCACAAATGGTTGAGACAAGGTAAGATTTAGAGCCATCTGGGCCTGACAAGGGTAAGTAACAAATGCTGCAGTGCTGACTCACTCGCTGCTGCCATTATCCCTCCCAAAACCCAGGCAGTAGTACCTCCCCGATCAGTGGCTGCCTGTCACTTATCACCATTACATAACAGCAGTGGCAGTGGGTTCCACCTGCTACTGCTGGAAAAATATTATTAGAAAGCAAGTGGATGATTTTCATTGATAGGGATACTTCCTAAGTGAGAGACAGCATGGGTTTAAGGAGAGAAGGTCATGTGCAACTAACCTCATAGAGTTTTAAGAGAGAGTGAGCTGTCCTGTACAAAAGAGAAGGCAGGGTGGAATGGCTGTCTGTATCTGAAATGCTAGAAGACATTTGACACTATACCAAATAAGAGGCTGATTAAGATGGTGGATCACCAAGCATGAATAATGGGGGAAATTCCTACAAATGATAGAAGATTATTCAAGTGGGAGGGAATAAAGGATGCATGTTAAAGAAGCCTTTTCCAAATGGGCTAAGGTGACCATTGGTGTGCCTCAGGGTTTGGTTCTGGTACCATTACTCTCCTTGCTCTATATCAATGACATGCCTGAAGGTATAGAATCCTACCTGAATATATTGGTGGGATATGCAAACATGGAGGATGTGAAAAGTGAGTAAAATTGCATTAACTTACAAGGGGACCTAAAAAGACAACAAAGATGGCCTGAAACAGCCATTGAGATTCAAATCGAACAAATGCAAAGTAATGAGGATGGGACAAGGCAAAAGATGACCTCAATATGATTATCATTGAGCAGGAAATAAGCTTCAGGATTCTGTCTGCATTAAGTACTTGGGAAGTACCGAACCTGTAGCCAGAGGCCCATAAGAGGAGCATAATTAAAGAGACAAACTTTCTGCTGACAAATATCAGAACAGCTTTCAAGTATACGGGTAAGAAAATGTGTAACAAACTATTCATATCTGACAAAAGGCCAAAACTAGAATGAGGTTCATAAGTTTGGTAACTGCAACTAGAGAATCATAAAGAGCTCATACAGGAGGTCTAGAGGAGATGGTACCAGAATTAAGAAAGCTAAGCTACAAGGAAAGGCTGGAGGTTTTAACTTTACTGACCATGGAAAAGAAAACACAGAGAGGTAACTTGATCACAACCATTAAGATTTTTTAAAAGACTGACTAAGTGGACACTAGACAGCTCTTTCAGAGATGCAGGGATAGAGCTAAATAAAGGACACAACCTAGAATTAGATAAGAAACTTGTAAATAAAGATGTAAAGAAATATTTTTATAATATAAGAGTGGTGGAGTAATGGAAAAGGTTGGCTTAAGACATGATTAATGCAGACAGCATACATAAATTGAAGGTGATGGAGCCATGACTGAGGAAAGAACGATTTAGAAGATGGGATGTATACCTCCATCCTAGCCAAGATGACCTTTGCTATGTGTTTAGCACAATAAGAAGCATCCCAACTATAGAAGCAGTACCCATTCCAAGGAAGGTCAATACAGAAGCTGTGGAGGGACAACATATGAGCTCATCCAAAGTGCCACAGTAGGTATTTTGAGGAGAGGGCAGAGAATGGGTGTACCTAATTAGAATTAACAGCAATATGACTGTGGTCAGACAGCCCTAATGGGGCAGAAGTGGTGTATGAACAGTGGGAGGGATCATATGCCTTACGCCCTTGATAAAAACTTTTTGCTGCTTCTAGCCACTTTCCTCCCACACCATATATTCTAATGACCTTCCACAAAGCATCTCAATCAAACCTATCATGTCTTCTCCAGATCCATTAATGCCACAAACATATCCATCAGTTTCTCCAAGTATTTCTCAATACACACTTCTATGAAAACACTTGATCCACGCATCCTCTACCAATGCTAAAACCATACTCTTGGTCCCTAATCTGGTGCTCTGTACTTGCCTTCACTTTCTTAGGCATTACCCTCCAATACCACCTACCTGATACACTCAACAGATGTATACCTCTGTCATTGGAACACACACATCTATCCCTTGTGCCATTATAAACTGGCACTATGCATGCATTCTGCCAATCCTCACACACCTCACCATGATCAATACATGCACTGAAAATCTAAACTATCCAATCAATAACACAGTCACCCCCACCCACTCCAGCCACATTGCCATATTTCATCCTACATAAGGCTTTCACCACCTCATCTCACTTCACCAAACCACTCTCCAAGTCTCACTTTGCATACCATCCCTACATCTGCCACCCTTTCATCAAACACATTCAACAATGCTTCAAAATACTCACTCCCTCTCTTCACTTCATCACCTGTTACTGCTTCCCCTTTTGCTCCCTCCGCCGACAACCCTACTTGTATGTATGTATATATCAAACCTACTGCCACACTCACTCAGCTGCACCCAAAACACTTTAACATCATCATCTTTCTCCTCATGGCCTGGTGCATAAGTACCTAAGTACCAGTTACCACCCACCTCTGGCAATCCACCTTCTTTTTTTTACCTACAATGGCCGGGAACTCAATTCCTAACATGTTGCATCCATTCCTACAACTCCTGCTTCAGCAGCAGTGCTCCTCCTTCCTTAGTGTTTGCCCTCTCATAAACCAAACTTTATTTCTACAGCTTTCCCAAACAATTCAGTGAGACTCATATCTCTTCCTCTATCATAAACAGCCTCAAAAAGACTCAGTGGACTATTGCTGTTAGAATTCCTTTGTATTTTTTTGTCTTTAAAGCAGAAAATGAGATGTGAATAACTGTTGGTACCCGTGTACCAAGTAATAAGAGGACTAAAGAAGATAGGAATGTATTTTGGGAGAAAAGAGTCAGTGCTTTCACAGTTCAAATGCAAGGGATCATATCTTATTGTTATGGGATGTGAATGCAAAGCTGACTTATGTAGCAAAAGAAAGTATAATTAAGAACTGAGGTCCCTAGTATAAATGAAAATAGGAATGGTCACTGGGAACACTATACATTGTTCAAGTTGCATACATAAGTTTCTTTATACTTACCCCAAGACCAATTATATCAAAGATCACTGTATTACCCAAACCTTCCTAAAAATGCTCCTGTAGCTAAAAGATGCACTACCTCCATGGCAAGGAAATGTAGATTCCATTGTAGTAAGTTCTCTCACGAGAATATATTCCTGATGACACAGCCTTGCAAAAGACAACTTTTCACTTGTGGTGTAACCTCAAGCAAGTGGAGTCCAATAACACTGCTTACATAAGTAGCCAGTATATGTGGGTGGAGAGGGTTTTGGATCAAAGGGCATAAATGGATTATATACTAAGAGGCAGGATAACAATTGGATTATGTAACCAGATGCCATCTGCTGATAAGCATCATCATCAGGGTAGACTTCTGCTTACTGTGCAAGATGACTGGTCAACGTTGATTTGAATCTGTCTGTAATGATGATGGCTGATATAAGAGATGTGTTCCATATATGCAACATGAACATTTTATATGTAATTCAGCACTTAAACCAGCTCAACAAAAAAAAAAATCAATTTTGATACCCAAAGGATGCATTTATCCTATGTAAGTTTAAAGCGGCTATGGTGTTCAGAAAAAATCCTTACTGATCCCAAATATGTAGTGATACCCATCTATAGCTATTTCTTAATGCTTCTGTATGGAAAAAATCTTGTAGAAGATATTTGGAAACGAATCATCAAATCTGCACAAATAATGTTGTGATTAATCAAATACTGTAGTTGCAAAAGATGTTTGGGAAGGAGTCATCAAGTCTGCACAAATTAATGTTGTGGTTAATCAAATTATGCAGTTCTTGCTAGTAGATCGTAAATGCCTCTATGAATGTAAGTTTTTAAGATCTTTACAGTTATATCCATGTACAATACATGTTCAAATGCTCTAATGCAATAGTGTTATCCCACATAGCCAGGTGACAACACTTTTTAACCCTCTTAAGATTGTTTTGGCCTAGCTGTCTTAATGTCAAGTATGTGAAGTGATTTGTCCTGACATGTGTATGCAGCAGTGCTAGATGTAACCAAGGAGGTCAAGTAAGCCACCCAGCTTACAACATTTAATTGTGTCCTGCTAGCCTGATGTAAATTAGGTGTACCACCGCTACACAAGTACCAATGCAGTGGTCATTCTCTACCACCAATAAGGTGGAGAAATATCATTAGAAGCCCCTCCTCCTGGTATCTGAAAGAGTAGATAACTTGGAATAATGCCTTCCATCCAGTTTCCATAAATTTTATCATCATACCAAGCACAGTTTATACAACAAGTAGTGATGATAAAGCAATTAAAAGCTTTGCTGAATCAAGAAACAACAGAAATATTTCAGACACCAGAATGTTCAATTACTATGGGGTAAAAAGTATGATATGTTCTCTACATGATATGAGGAAACAACAATAATAAGTAAAAAGTAAAGAAACAATTTAGCATGTAATAGGCATAAAAATTGGACTCTAAATTTGAAAAAAAAATTGAAATGCACATGCTCAAACTAATGAGATGTAGAGAAATATTACCATTATAAAATATCCAAAAGTTTTAATGAGACCAAGAAGAGAAAACAGCATGGTGATATGAAGTCATACACAAGTGCAATTTGCTAATGCATTACAGAGCACCGTTCACCCTCCAACTTTACACTCAAAAGCCTTCCTCCTAGCAAGCCTTCAAGCAGAAATTCATCTCATCCTTAGTATCTCTGCACATGCCCTTAGCCTTCTCCACCCATGGTTATTCCTTTCTGAAAGAATATCTTAAGGAGAATGAATCAAGCACATGCCTAGCAGCCTGGATTAAGTAAGATTACATGACTCACGTCAGCTTCAAAGAAGCAATCTGTGAATCACAATGGACACGTGATCCCAATTATCTTGCCTGCATGAGTGGTGCCTAAAGGCATTGTGTCAACTATGCATCCGAAGACTGAAACATGGAAGAACAGTGTCTTGAAGACCTAAGAAACTTCTAATCTATGCATTGAACCTACTATTATTGTGGACCACAATGATAAGGTAAGTGGACCATTACAAACATTCTACGTTCTTTCCATACACACGTATACAGGAAAATGGCATAAAAAATCTCTAACTGCCTGGATGTTGATTGATGTCTTGGAGCCTTTGGTCCTAAAATCTTTAACTCTTTCATTTCCTTAAAAGCCACCGCTAAGGCTTCCACAGACTCCACTAAAATCCTTCCATCAGTGGCAAGGGCTATGTCAATAACTATAAAACCACAAAATCTATAAAAATCAAAAGCACCTACTAACTTAAATGCCCCATCCATACAAGTACTGAGCAATGTCAACATAAGGAAAATGCTCCATCTCCCACCAGAAGATGTGATGTCACACATGCAACAAGGTACTTTAAAACATTGTCTTACATATGCTTTTTTTTCTTAACTGCCTTTCCTTCTTAAAAAAAAACATCAATCTCTTGCTGTCATGCATTATGCAATAAAACCAGAGGCCATCATCAACAGCTAACGTCTAAAGACCACTTTATGGTTAGCTCTCAACACTTCTACTAACTTAGTTTAGTCTGCTGACTGCATGTTGTCTCCTAAATACCACACTGATTTACTTCATTCTACCCAGTACATACCTCACTCACACTTTATTGAATTTTCTGGCCCTGATATCCTAGAGCACTGTTTACTATATCCTTCCAACCCTCTCAGTATTTCCCTACCCCTTGTTGCCTCTGCTACTGACATACATACAGGATACACTCTTTGTCAGTCTTTCTTTTTTCATTTTTTCCAATTGCTTGTACCACTACAAGACACCCTGGTTAACCTTCTCAATTAGGCTTCATTTACAACCACACAACTACTAATTCAAAACTCTACTGCAAAGAAAGAGGATGGAAAATGTTTTTCTTGATTTTGCTAAAGCATCTGATACAGCAAACTAGCGTTATCAAAGAAAGTGGCAAAACAATATATTAAAGGTGAAAACTGAATCAAACAGTTTCTAACTGAAAAGTCAGATGGCAGCAAATACAACATTGTGAGAAGCAGAAAATGTTCTTTTGGGACTAATTCAAGGAACAAGTCTAGTGTCAATATCATTTGTAACAATGATCTCAGATATCAATGAAAAAGTGAAGCAGATTACAGTGTAGATCACTGTGTATGACACTAGAATGAATAATGTGACAGGATTGGAAACAAACAAAAACTGCAAAATGAACCTAAGTCTTAGAAAAAATGGAGTTACTGCACATACATCGTGGAAGACTCAGAATCGGAAGTCTACACTATAAAAACGGTGAAGAGGATGTTTACCAAGTGCAGGTTGTCTGGACAATCACAGTTCATGGCACTGTTCATTATAAACTAGCGTAGTACTCCGAGAGAGACATGCATTTAACCCCAGCACAACGCTCCATGGATCGCCACTGTTAAGACAGTCATGCAGCATAATTCAGTACTGCTACAACCACGCCACACCACGGAGCAAGATACTATGGACATCACTGCAAGGAAAACTAACCAGGCACACTATCACAATCGAGTCTCACGTCCACCACCTCCTATCTCATCAGGCGATACAATACGCATGCGACTTCCTGGCAGTCGAGATTGTACCCCTGGAATATGCCTACAGGAAGTTTCACCTCGGTCATATGTGTTTGAAGTTGGTGATCAGATGTACAGGAGCAAACGTCGTCAACTTCTGCGTACGTGAGAGAGACTTGAAGAGGAGAGCAGGTGTGACGGATGAACGGAAAGGGAAGACTGAGGAGAGTTACCAGGGACTGTATTAGACCCTGATGGGACCGGAACAATATCCCCGCCAGAGATGTGTGAGCCAGACCTTGATGAGACCTAGAGAACGCCTCCGCCAAAGCTGTGAGCCTTCTACCACACGTATCCTTTTTCGTCAGTTCCCTTAGAGGTTTAATCATGTCTGCCAGTCTAGGTAAAAACATGGACAAGTACTGAATCATTCCTAAGAAACTCCAGACGCCCGATACACCAGTCGGAGCAGGCATCTCCCTATGGACTTAACTTTTTGTAACGCAGAAAGAAATATCTATAAAGTAGAAATAACTTCAGGCTCCGTAAATGCTTGTAGAATTGACTCTTTAAAAAGCGAGGTCATATGAAGGAAAAAGAAAAATGAAGGAAGAAAATTTGAGGGTAGAAAGAGGCATCATAAGAGTCAATTCTCGATTGGCCGGTCTGCGAACAGAAGCTGTGGGAAGCAGCAGCCAAATGCGTGTAGGGACTTGCAGAGAGAGAGAGAGAGAGAGAGAGAGAGAGAGAGAGAGAGAGAGAGAGAGAGAGAGAGAGAGAGAGAGAGAGAGAGAGAGCAGCAACATCTCAGTGTGCTAAAGGGAATTTTCAAGAGAGGCAATGCCAGGAGAATCAGAGACAAATGGCTTTTGATTCCACCACTCTAGTTAACAGCCAAGTGGAGCGTGATCAGTACTCCATACCTGGGTAAATAAAACTCTTATAGATGTGAAACATTTGCTCTCAAGGAAAGGTATTACGGCACTATACAACACTCCCAACTTTTGAGAGGTAGGCTTTTTGATATTAATCATATGGGGTCTCCAGGACAGAGTGGGGGATACGGTTATGCCCAGTATGTTCATGTTATTACAACGCTGATTTGTAATGTTTTGAAATTAAACAGAGGGAAATAAATGAACTTTAGAAAATACATATAGGTAGAAATTGTATTTTAGCGCAATCATCCATAGATATTGGTATGATATGAAGGAGAGCGATGTAATAGTACCGTTGGCAAAAAAATATCAGCTGTAGAGTTGTAGAATATTGGAAAGAATTTCCAACAGATGTTGCCAGTGTGAAGACCATCAGAATCTTTAAATCAAAGCTAAACAAAAACGTAGATATCTAGTATCAGTGAATAAGTTTGGTTCAAGAAAGAAAAACATGATTTGATTTTACTCTTTTAAAGCTCAAATCTTTTTTTAACTTTCATATTTCAACCTCTGCCGCTTTACTCAGTCAGGAACTTCTCCCGTTCTCTCATTTGATATTTTAGTGAGAGTAAACTCTCTTTATACCACATGGTGTTCCTTCACATAATTTTTTACTCCTGGCATGGGCCATCAAGAATCCTGTGCTTTGTTCTTCCCATGTACTCCCATGAACATACCTATCTAGGCCTCTTGACCCTCTCGCGCGACCTTCTGATCTTAGGTTGGCTTACATGACGCATATTGTGGCCTCTTGTCCCTCTAGAATGACCTACTGACTTCACATGGATCTCCTACCTCTCTTGCTTGGCTTACTAACCTTCCCTACCATGTGGTTCACTGATAAACTATCACAAATATTAAACCACAACTGACTGTGGAAAATGTTCCAGCAGCCTTTGGTGTGACTTCTGACGTGATCCACTAATCCTGTAATGTCGTCAGTTGACCCTCTGACATGGCCTGGTAGACCAACGTATTTCACTGAACCTTCAAAAAGGCCTAATGACCAAACATGTATCTGAGCTGACCCTCAAGTGTGGCATCCCAACCCACCATCACTGCTTGCTGGCTCACTACTATTGCCTACTGACTCTTGATGGTAACTATCTGGCCTACTTTAACTTGTCAATCTAAGGTAATTTCATGACCCATTTATGTGGTCTGCTTACATGAACGTAACAGTTCTTTCAAGACTTGCGTACTAAGACATTAAAGTGGATTAGTAGTCCACAAACCAATCAACATAACCTGTTAGCTCTCTGTCATTTCCTACCTTAGCAAAGCATACTTCCAGTTAGCACAGTCATTCATCACCGTGATATACTGTCATTTACCACAGCCTTGGCATCTCCAGCAAGAGCTATCTACCCTCTAGCATAACCTAATGACTCTAGAAAGCAGTCTGTTGACCCCGCAATACACTACTGACTCTTCATCATGAGATACCTCCTGACCCTCTAGCATAGCTTGTTGACCCTGGAACTTAGCCTGTTGCTTGTCTGGTACTCATCTTCGATGCATCCTTGTACTCACAATAATCTTATGAGTCACTTCAAGAGTTATCTTTACTACAGCCTTATCTTCACTAGACCCTTTCGGTTTAAGTGAATGTTCACATTCACTACAACCACAACACCACTGGCTTTAAACCTAACCCATATCATCACTCCATCCATGTACATGTATTTCTTGAAGAATAATGCGCGCAGCAACAATTTCTTAGAAAGTTGAAATGCATAGCCTTACCTATTTAACTCTCTAAATATCTATCTGTTCACCTATCTATCTATCTATCCACCTTTCTGTATCTGAAAGTCAACAATAATAGAATTAATGAAAATGAAGTATAACAACGTCCTCTCAATGGCAATTATCTTACCAGAATCTTCGAGAACCTTCCAGAAAACAATGACATTTGCAGGCAAGGAGGGATGGCCTCTGGCTGATTATATGTAAAACATTTAGATGAAATCACATCTTTTCTTAGCAGGTCCCATGGTGTAAGGGTTAGCACTCTGGACTTTGGATCCAGCAATCCGAGTTCGATCCTCGGTGGGACCTCATCTTTTCAGTTTTCTTAGAAACTGTTGATAGCCACATTGTTCTATATATTGTATATACATACATATATATATATATATATATATATATATATATATATATATATATATATATATATATATATATATATATATATATATATATACCTGGTTTAAAAAGTGCGATATACATAAGTATACTTATGTAAGTAGGAGAGATGGCCAGAGAGCATTATTGGATTACGTGTTAATTGACAGGCGTGCGAAAGAGAGACTTTTGGATGTTAATGTGCTGAGAGGTGCAACTGGAGGGATGTCTGATCATTATCTTGTGGAGGCTAAGGTGAAGATTTGTATGGGTTTTCGGAAAAGAAGAGTGAATGTTGGGGTGAAGAGGGTGGTGAGAGTAAGTGAGCTTGGGAAGGAGACCTGTGTGAGGAAGTACCAGGAGAGACTGAGTACAGAATGGAAAAAGGTGAGAGCAATGGAAGTAAGGGGAGTGGGGGAGGAATGGGATGTATTTAGGGAATCAGTGATGGATTGCGCAAAAGATGCTTGTGGCATGAGAAGAGTGGGAGGTGGGTTGATTAGAAAGGTAGTGAGTGGTGGGATGAAGAAGTAAGAGTATTAGTGAAAGAGAAGAGAGAGGCATTTGGACGATTTTTGCAGGGAAAAATGCAATTGAGTGGGAGATGTATAAAAGAAAGAGACAGGAGGTCAAGAGAAAGGTGCAAGAGGTGAAAAAAAGGGCAAATGAGAGTTGGGGTGAGAGAGTATCATTAAATTTTAGGGAGAATAAAAAGATGTTCTGGAAGGAGGTAAATAAAGTGCGTAAGACAAGGGAGCAAATGGGAACTTCAGTGAAGGGCGCAAATGGGGAGGTGATAACAAGTAGTGGTGATGTGAGAAGGAGATGGAGTGAGTATTTTGAAGGTTTGTTGAATGTGTTTGATGATAGAGTGGCAGATATAGGGTGTTTTGGTCGAGGTGGTGTGCAAAGTGAGAGGGTTAGGGAAAATGATTTGTTAAACAGAGAAGAGGTAGTGAAAGCTTTGCGGAAGATGAAAGCCGGCAAGGCAGCAGGTTTGGATGGTATTGCAGTGGAATTTATTAAAAAAGGGGGTGACTGTATTGTTGACTGGTTGGTAAGGTTATTTAATGTATGTATGACTCATGGTGAGGTGCCTGAGGATTGGCGGAATGCGTGCATAGTGCCATTGTACAAAGGCAAAGGGGATAAGAGTGAGTGCTCAAATTACAGAGGTATAAGTTTGTTGAGTATTCCTGGTAAATTATATGGGAGGGTATTGATTGAGAGGGTGAAGGCATGTACAGAGCATCAGATTGGGGAAGAGCAGTGTGGTTTCAGAAGTGGTAGAGGATGTGTGGATCAGGTGTTTGCTTTGAAGAATGTATGTGAGAAATACTTAGAAAAGCAAATGGATTTGTATGTAGCATTTATGGATCTGGAGTTGATAGAGATGCTCTGTGGAAGGTATTAAGAATATATGGTGTAGGAGGCAAGTTGTTAGAAGCAGTGAAAAGCTTTTATCGAGGATGTAAGGCATGTGTACGTGTAGGAAGAGAGGAAAGTGATTGGTTCTCAGTGAATGTAGGTTTGCGGCAGGGGTGTGTGATGTCTCCATGGTTGTTTAATTTGTTTATGGATGGGGTTGTTAGGGAGGTAAATGCAAGAGTTTTGGAAAGAGGGGCAAGTATGAAGTCTGTTGGGGATGAGAGAGCTTGGGAAGTGAGTCAGTTGTTGTTCGCTGATGATACAGCGCTGGTGGCTGATTCATGTGAGAAACTGCAGATGCTGGTGACTGAGTTTGGTAAAGTGTGTGGAAGAAGAAAGTTAAGAGTAAACGTGAATAAGAGCAAGGTTATTAGCTACAGTAGGGTTGAGGGTCAAGTCAATTGGGAGGTGAGTTTGAATGGAGAAAAACTGGAGGAAGTGAAGTGTTTTAGATATCTGGGAGTGGATCTGGCAGCGGATGGAAACATGGAAGCGGAAGTGGATCATAGGGTGGGGGAGGGGGCGAAAATTCTGGGGGCCTTGAAGAATGTGTGGAAGTCGAGAACATTATCTCGGAAAGCAAAAATGGGTATGTTTGAAGGAATAGTGGTTCCAACAATGTTGTATGGTTGCGAGGCGTGGACTATGGATAGAGTTGTGCGCAGGAGGATGGATGTGCTGGAAATGAGATGTTTGAGGACAATGTGTGGTGTGAGGTGGTTTGATCGAGTGAGTAACGTAAGGGTAAGAGAGATGTGTGGAAATAAAAAGAGCGTGGTTGAGAGAGCAGAAGAGGGTGTTTTGAAGTGGTTTGGGCACATGGAGAGAATGAGTGAGGAAAGATTGACCAAGAGGATATATGTGTCGGAGGTGGAGGGAACGAGGAGAAGAGGGAGACCAAATTGGAGGTGGAAAGATGGAGTGAAAAAGATTTTGTGTGATCGGGGCCTGAACATGCAGGAGGGTGAAAGGAGGGCAAGGAATAGAGTGAATTGGAGCGATGTGGTATACCGGGGTTGACGTGCTGTCAGTGGATTGAATCAAGGCATGTGAAGCGTCTGGGGTAAACCATGGAAAGCTGTGTAGGTATGTATATTTGCGTGTGTGGACGTATGTATATACATGTGTATGGGGGGGGGGCCATTTCTTTTCGTCTGTTTCCCTGCGCTACCTCGCAAACGCGGGAGACAGCGACAAAGTATAATAAAAAAAAAATAATATATATATATATATATATATATATATATATATATATATATATATATATATATATATATATATATATATGTATATATAAGCATATATATGGAATAATGCGGTTATCATCAGCAGCCAGAGGCCATTCCCTCCTCCTTACCTGCAGAGTTCATGGTTTTCTGGAAGGTTCTAGAAGATTCTGGTAAGACATTTGTCATTGAGAGGACGTTGTTAGGTGAGAGTCAGGTTCACTCTATGGTTGTAGTCACCTGTCCGAGGACGTTGTTATACTTCGTCAATTTTGTAATTGTTGACTTTCAGATAGGCAGTGAAAAAGATTTATATGAATTAATGATGTTCACTGCAGGTGACACATCCTCATTATTGAAATCATAATGGAAATTCTTGTTCTAATTGTTGCATGAAGTTCTTTAGAGTTGTTCCTCCATGATGGCTGTGGGCGTTTAGATTAACAAGCTTGGGTCTGACTTGATGAGAGTTGATCACAAACCAATCTTTGCCTTGCGATGGAGAACTAGAGCAGTGTACTACCGAACAAATATCCAGAGCAGGTGACTTACGGATGACTCATTATCAATCCTTGGAGTAAGCTTTCGATGACTCCTTGTACTCACAACATCATTATGAGTCACTTCAAGAGCAATCTTCACTAAAACTTTATCTTTACTAGACCCTTACGATTCAAGTCCATGGTCACATTAATTTAGAATCTCAACACCACTGGTTTATACCTAACCCATATCATCACTACATCCATGTACATGTATTTCTTGCAGAATAATGCGGACATCAGTGATTTCTAAGAAAGTTGAAATGCGTGAGTGGAATCGGCGTCATCATTAGTTGGAAGGTGTTCAGAAGGTCGGGGGTCCACGGTCATGTGCTCCTTCCTCTTCTGGATCACCTGCTGTTGCCTCGCATGCATGTCCCTGATCGCGGTCATGTTGTCTAACGCGGACGAGCCTCCCGTGGCTGGATCCGTGGCCGTGGCAGTGGCTGCTGCAGGGGACAACAACTCCGAGGCTATCGCCGCCGGGGTCTTGATGACAGACAGTGCCACTAATGTGTTGGTCACGGCCACTATCGACGGGGGCGTTGAGAACGAGCTCACCTGGAAACAGGCGGGCGAGTCTCAAGCCCCGCCGGCGGGGCCCGTAACCGACTCTTGAACGAGTGACATTGTCTCGTGGCCGAGGCTCATGTTACCATTGATCTCGTTTTCTTTTCGATCTTATAAAAACGCATATGAAATGTTCAGTATTTGATTATCTATTCAACTATGTATTTTTACACAGCCTTACCTATCTTTTTATCTGTATGAATATCTATCTGTTTACCTATCTATCTACCCTATCTATCTATCAACCTTATGAGTCACTTTAAGAGTTATCTTCACTACAACCGTATCTTCACTACACCCTTACGGTTCAAGTCTATGGTCATTATCACTACACCTTCAATACCACTGGCTTATACTTAACCCACATTATCACTACATCCATGTACATGTATTTGTTGCAGAATGATGCAGACGTCAATGATTTCTAAGAAAGTTGAAAGTTGCCTTACCTATCTATCTATGTATCTATCTTCTAGAACCTTCCAGAAAACCAGCCTCTGGCTGGTGATGGTGGTTGAAACATCTAAATGAAATCAGATCTTTTGTTTCCAGTCCCATGGTGTAAGGGTTAGCCTTACGTCTCTTTCTCTCTAAATATCTATCTGTTTACCAGTCAATCTATCTGTCTATCTAATCTATCTATCTATCTACCTATTTATCTTTCTATATCTGAAAGTCAACAATGATAAAATTAATGAAAATGAAGTATAACAACGTCCTCTCAATGGCAATTATCTTACCAGAATCTTCGAGAACCTTCCAGAAAACAATGACATTTGCAGGCAAGGAGGGAGGAATGGCCTCTGGCTGATTATATGTAAAACATTTAGATGAAATCACATCTTTTCTTATCAGGTCCCATGGTGTAAGGGTTAGCACTCTGGACTTTGGATCCAGCAATCCGAGTTCGAATCTCGGTGGGACCTCATCTTTTCAGTTTTCTTAGAAACTGTTGATAGCCACATTGTTCTATATATTGCATATACATACTTATATATGCAAATATAAGTATATATATGCATATATATGGAATAATGCGGTTATCATCAGCAGCCAGAGGCCATTCCCTCCTCCTTACCTGCAGAGTTCATGGTTTTCTGGAAGGTTCTAGAAGATTCTGGTAAGACATTTGTCATTGAGAGGACGTTGTTAGGTGAGAGTCAGGCTCACTCTATGGTTGTAGTTGGCTGTCCGAGGACGTTGTTATGCTTCATCAATTTTGTAATTGTTGACTTTCAGATAGGAAGTACTCATCTTCGAAGCTTCCTTTTACTCACAACAACCTTGAGTCACTTTAAGAATCATCTTAACTACAGCCTTATCTTCACTACACCCTGATGGTTCAAGTCAATGGTCACATTCACTATACCTTCAACACCGCTGGCCTTATACCTGACCCACATTATCACTACATCCATGTACATGTATTTGTTGTAGGATATTGTGGATATCATTGATTTCTAAGAAAGATGAAGGTTGCCTTACCTATCTATCCATTTATCTATCTGAATATCCATCTATTTATGTATCTATCAATCTATCTTCATGATAACACAAATGTATGATTGTTGTTAAATTTTAATGGGTATGAGCAGGTGAAGTCGTGAAGTCTGTAGCCATACCATAAGTCAAACTGAAAATACATCAAATGTATAACAAGATCAATGCAATACTAGCAGATACAGTGTGGTGGGCGAGATGTGTGGTGTGGGTGTGCTGGAGACGTGTGGTGTGGGGAAGGTGCGTGTCGCAGGTGTACGGTGGGAGAGTGTATTGTGGGCATGGAAGAAGAGGTGTGTGTGTTGTGGGTGTATTCGGGAGGGTGTGTCGTGAGTGTTGTGGGAAGGGTGTTGTTGTTTGCTAAGTGTGTGTGTGTGTGTGTGTGTGTGTGTGTGTGTGTGTGTGCAGGTGTTGGAAGAAATGCCTTGTCGGTGTGGTCCAGCCTGACTCTCGTCCCAAGCCTCTCTTTCCTATCCTGCCTGACTCTCGTCCCAAGCCTCTCTCTCCTGTCCTGCCTGACTCTCGTCCCAAGCCTCTCTCTCCTGTCCTGCATGACTCTCGTCCCAAGCCTCTCTCTCCTGTCCTGCCTGACTCTAATCCTAAGCCTCTCTCTCTACAGTCCACCCTAACTCTTATGACAATTATCTTTCTCCGTCACAGAGTCTTACCCTAACCTTCTATTTCCTTCAGTCTTTTTCACATCTAAAGCCTCTCTCTCGTGTCCAGCCTCTCTCACACAGTCTCCCTTCTCTCTCTCTCTCTCTCTCTCTCTCTCTCTCTCTCTCTCTCTCTCTCTCTCTCTCTCTCTCTCTCTCTCTCTCTCTCTCTCTCTCTCTCTCTCTCTCTCTCTCTCTCCAGCATGGAATAATTCAGTTATCAGTTATCATAACGCAGTGGTATATCATGCTACCTTGTCAACCACTGATCTCTCCCTTAATCCCTTTATCTTCACTATGCAAGGCTTATTATAATCTTCACTACAACCTCATCTTCATATGACCTTATCTTGACTAAGCTGGTTTCAAGGAAGGCTTTAGGTTTTACCCGCTCACACAAACAACGTACTTACACGGGGCCCCACGAGTGTAAAACTCCCTCCTAATACAGTGCAAATAGATGATTACATACACCTACACACCACCACCACCACTAACAATACACAGAGAAATAGCCTTTTCGGTTGGCTTTGGATCCGCCCTTGAACGTAGTTTGGAGGATTTGGGGGATCAGGTCAATAAGGTTAAGTTCACTGCAACCTCATATTCACTAACGTGTATCTTCACTACTAGCTTATTTTCACTTAACTATACCTTCACTATACCCTCTTCTTCATTACACCGTTATTTCTACCATACCATCATCATTGTACTCCCTGATGTTCACTAAAAGTAGTTCTCATCTTCACTACACAATCATTTTGAATAAACTTTACTCTTTAATAACCCTCATCTCTACTAAATTCGTATCTTCACTACATTCGTATCTTCACTACAACCTATCTTGACAATATCCTTATCATCACTATACTCTTCTTCACTACACTCTCATCTTAACATCATCCTTCTGTTTACCGAACTTAGTTCAAAGTCTGACTTGAACGTAGCTTTGGAAAGTTTGTGTTCCTCATTGTGTTACCTCCTTATTATCATTGTAAAGGCAATTGCCACCACTCCCCAACTGAACCCTCATCGTCACTACACTCTCATCATTATCATTACTTCTTGATGTTCAATACAAAATTTTAACATATACATATATCTTCACTACAGAATAATTTTCATTGCACCTTAATCTTCATTACTCCTTGTTTCAGCTACATCCGTATCTTCCATTCATTCTTATATCTTATATTAGTTACATCTTTACAATATCTTTATATCTTCTCTGTTCCGTCTTTTGTCAAATTGAAAATGAGAGTAAAGGATTTCCGGCCTTCTGCTCCCTCCCCTTTTAGTCGCCTTGTACGACACGCAGGGAATACGTGGCAAATATACTTTCTTCCCTATCCCCAGGGATAACAGCATCTGGTGTTCCCAGACGGTCACCCATCCAAGTACTAACCAGACCCAACGTTGCTTAACTTCCCTGATCGGACGATATACATATATATGTATATATATATATATATATATATATATATATATATATATATATATATATATATATATATATATATATATATATATATATATATATATATATATATATATATATATATATATATATATCCTCTGTTCTTAACGCTACCTCGCTATCGCGGGAAATAGCGAATAGTATGAAAAAAAAAAATATATATATATATAAGACTGAAAACAATGAATTTCCCAAATAACAAAAATGGAAGCGCCGGGGTTTGAACCCGGGTCCTCTCGCATGCCAAGCGAGTGCTCTACCACTGAGCTACGCCCCCAAGAACATTTTTTTGGACTTAGTATTATATGAAGCACTGAGATTACCACGGCAAAATAGTGTTTGACCGACCGTTGCCGACTATCCGGCAAAATAACCACAGAGTAAATCTCCATGTTGCTGTCGTGTTTTCCTCTCAATTTTCCACGAAGAAATGAGTTTTACTTTTTTATTGTCGTTGCAATAGACTGGAACTAAGCAATAGACTGGAACTAAGCTGACCTGGTATGAGGTCAGAGCCCTCATTATCATCCCTGCTAACTACCGGAAGCAGATTAAGTCGTTCCACAACCGATGTCCGGCCCATGTTAACTCTGATGTGCCCAGCAGTTGGAGGAGGATCGCCAGAAGCTTCTGGAAGATTTCAAGGACGTCTTGGTGGACCTGACCCTTTCAGATAAGGTCGAAAACCCCAATTCATTGTGAAGATCTTCACTATAACGTTGGACGAACATACTGAATGTTGCACACATGTGATGCGGACAAAATGAAAAAAGAAAAAGACAAAAATTATGTCTGGTGTGGGTCTCGAACCCACGACCTTGAGTGTGTCAGACTCACGCTCCACCACTGAGCTAACCAGACAACAGAAAATACGTCTGTTTCTTCAATCTGAATTAATGAAAATCTTTGCGAGGCAGCGTTTAGAAAAGAGAGATGTCTTTGACGAAATTTACTTGCTTGGCTCTTTCTTTTGTTCCTTATCATCGAAAGTAAACATACTGGAGGATATATATATATAATATATATATATATATATATATATATATATATATATATATATATATATATATATATATATATATATATATATATATATTGCAACGGATCACAATTTTGTGCGTGATCAAGTATATTCCCATGAGTCCATGGGGAAAATGAAACAAGATAAGTTCCCAAGTGCACTTTCGTGTAATAATCACATCATCAGGGGAGACACAAGAGAGAAATATAACAGTCAGTTGATATACTACCAAGAGACGTAGCTAGGACGCCATATGGAAAACATGTAAACATGTTATTGTCCAAGACAGACAACAAGTGTATCATAAACTTATTATGTGGACAAGAAGGTGAATTGTTTACAAATTTTATCAACATTAAAGTTATCCAATTTGTATAGACCATCACTAGTATTAAGATTATAATTCTTTGTGTATTCAGAAATAGAAGATTCAATTATATTTCTCGAGGTGCTGGAGTAGAGTTAATAACTGAGATGACATTATTAACTCTAATTCCAGTACCACGAGAAATTATTATTATTATTTTATTATACTTTGTCGCTGTCTCCCGCGTTTGAATTTTCTATTATTAAATACACAAAGAATTATAAACCTTAAGGAAACAACATGGTGGTCAAAAATAAGCTTTAGGAATGAAGTTTATGAATGGAATATTAGTGAGACGATCCAAATGACGAATGAATGAGAGCGTAGTCAACATACAATATAAAAGGACATATTATGAATGGCACCCCACTCTGAGCCTTCGAGGAGGATGAGCACTCCCCGCGTGACTCCTTCTTCTGTTTCCCATTTTAGAAAGTTAATACAAGGAGGGGAGGATTTCCGGCCCCCCGCTTCCTGGAGGAAGTGAAGTGTTTTAGATATCTGGGAGTGGATCTGTCAGCGGATGGAACCATGGAAGCAGAAGTGGATCATAGGGTGGGGGAGGGGGCGAAAATTTTGGGAGCCTTGAAAAATGTGTGGAAGTCGAGAACATTATCCCGGAAAGCAAAAATGGGTATGTTTGAAGGAATAGTAGTTCCAACAATGTTGTATGGTTGCGAGGCGTGGGCTATGGATAGAGTTGTGCGCAGGAGGATGGATGTGCTGGAAATGAGATGTTTGAGGACAATGTGTGGTGTGAGGTGGTTTGATCGAGTAAGTAACGTAAGGGTAAGAGAGATGTGTGGAAATAAAAAGAGCGTGGTTGAGAGAGCAGAAGAGGGTGTTTTGAAATGGTTTGGGCACGTGGAGAGAATGAGTGAGGAAAGATTGACCAAGAGGATATATGTGTCGGAGGTGGAGGGAACGAGGAGAAGAGGGAGACCAAATTGGAGGTGGAAAGATGGAGTGAAAAGGATTTTGTGTGATCGGGGCCTGAACATGCAGGAGGGTGAAAGGAGGGCAAGGAATAGAGTGAGTTGGAGCGATGTGGTATACAGGGGTTGACGTGCTGTCAGTGGATTGAATCAAGGCATGTGAAGCGTCCGGGGTAAACCAAGGAAAGCTGTGTAGGTATGTATATTTGCGTGTGTGGACGTGTGTATGTACATGTGTATGGGGGGGGGTTGGGCCATTTCTTTCGTCTGTTTCCTTGTGCTACCTCGCAAACGCGGGAGACAGCGACAAAGTATAAAAAAAAAAAAAAAAAAAATATGAATGGCAGCCAGGCAAGTAACGGCCCAACTGAATGGAAGGATTTAAAAGTTCGCGTTATATGACGAATTTTGATAGATTATCCAAATTTCCATTCCAATTATGAAACTTAATGGTTGTGTTCAGTTCTAGAGACAAAGTTTAAAGGTTTGTGTGTCAAAGATGAACCACAAAGGATATCGTTAAATTTACTGACATTAAAATTTGTCAATTAAGTGAATCATTTTGTACAATAGCTCTAATTTGACAGAGTTAAAAGTTCGCATTTTCATTACAATTATAATTTAAAAGCTTGAGATTCAATGATAGTTTGCACAAGCTTAACATACATTTAAGTTTTGTGTTTATATGACGTATCTTAAAGGACTCTGGTAAAATAACGCAGCTGGAAGGTTTACGTTCAAATGACGGTGTTTAAATGTTTATTGATGAATGGTAGATTTAAATGGATAGATTTTAAGTTCGCGTTTTCATGAGCGACTTTAAACCTTGTGGTTGAATGTCACAGTTTAAATGTTGGTATGTACAATGTTGACCAGATGGCGGTAGTGTGTAGACACAGCCATACCAGGTCGTATTTATCATCATTAAAGTCACCTTCCTTACTTACTTATGGCGGCGATGAAATTCACTGGTTCTTGATTGTGCACCAATTAACCTATCAGATAATGGTACAATGTTTGCCTGGTGTTGCATATATCACGTCTGTTGTTGAAACACAAGAATGCCAGGTGACTTTGGGAGTGGATGATAATGTAAAGATCAATATAAATGTGGGAAATCTTGAACCGCCATCACCAGACACAACACATGTTTGGATGTTGTTGTTTGTTGGGTTTTACGGCCATCGACCTATGAGCAAGGTCATTAGGCCTGCAACCCTATTTGATGAATGACTGATGTCATCGTTCCTAAATACCTATTTAAAAAAGTATATATGTAATTTTCATGCAATGATGATAAAGATAAATAATAATAAATGTAAGTAATGGAAATGAAAGATGTGTGGGTATTGGGCCGACGTGAGGGCAAATACCACGCAGTCTGCACAGTATCCACGGTTGTATTTGACCCAAGAATGCGAGAAGATAGGACAGGTTAGGGACAGGCTTCCACCATGATGACATGCACACACAATAGATAGTTAGTCCGAGGTCCGCCGACTCAACACCACGGCGCAGCCGACCCGGAGGATGACCACCTCCCTCTAAGGCCGACCGCCTAATGAATGGACATGTCCACCCACCACCATGCGACCAGCCCAAGTAGGAGGAGCCGCACACCAAGCCGACCCCGCCACAGTGGAGAATCCGCGAACCACCTTACATCATCTTGATTAATTCTGTTTCTCTGAGGAAGACCATCAACTTGTCAATAGTACTCGAGGTTATCCCTGAGTACATTAATGATGTTAAAGGAATGTTTTGGTTGATGTGGTAATTTAAAAATTTTTCTTCTATATTGTTCATATCTTCTGCATTTTAGCAGTAGATATTCTATTGTTGATGTCTGTTACCACTGTTGGCATACGGGTGGAAAGGTTTTGTTTATGTATGGTTGCAGGTGGGTGGTGTAGGTACAGTTCATTCTGAGGCGGCCAGCACGACCTCTTCTCTTCTGTTCTTGCGGTACGAGGTCGGCCAGTCCGCCACTTCTTGCTGGTATTTCTTGTTGATGGTCAGGTTGGTCCACTGACTCTGCCACAGAAGATGGATTGATCTCTTCCCAAAGGAAAGGCAGGACCCCAGCAGCTCCCGAGGGATCGTAACGACCTCCTCGAGTTCTGAGGTCGACGTAGCCAAGCTGTCTGCCTGCTCATTGTTGCCGTATATATTGCAATGACCCACCAGCCAGCCAGGCACCCAGAACATGATGATATCTTTTTCACATGAATTTACTTTATTAATAATATTGCCCTGTAATTCACAGGACTCTGTATATTCAGAGCCTATTGCTTTAAGAGAGGAAATAGAATCAGAAAAAATTATGGCTTTACTGTGATTTGAATCAATTATATAGTCTATGGCTCGATCAATGGCAAACAATCCAGAGCAAAATACAGATGTATGGTTCGGCAAGCGGTATCTGAGTGCACACTCCATCGACCACACACTTGCACCCACACATTCATCCGTCTTGGAGCCATCAGTGTAGAAGTGAACATACGATAAGCGATCATTGATGACCTGACGAAAACGCTGGTGTACCTCGCCCTCCGATGTGTGTGCTTTTTTGGTTGGTAGCCAGCTCGTCTTGATGTTAATTTTGGAACCCTCCCAGGGGGTAAGGAATTCTTGACCAGCGAGTCCACTTCATTCACTTTAGTACCGGAGTTCTCACTGAGGAAGTGTATTCTGACGGCCAGGGGCCTGACGCCTCTGTTTACGAGCTGTGAATTTTCCAGAATGAGGCGACAGGCAGTTGTATTGTTCCTTCTGGTCATCAGAATACCGCTTTGCCACGACAGGATCTCACGTCTTAGTCGGAGAGGAGGTACATGGGCCTCAACTTCCAATCGTGGAACTCTGGTACAGGTTAGGGCTCCAAGACACATTCGCAAACATTTATTCTGTATCACATCCAACCTCCTCAGGGTATACTCGCTCGCCGAAGCATACACCTGAGAGCCATAGTCTAATTTAGATCTAATTAGGACTTATAAATCATTAATAAAGATCTACTGTTGGCTCCTCAGAAGGAACCCGAAAGGCATTTAAGAATATTTAATCTTTTACTACAATTTGTTACTAGATAGTCGACATGACTTTTCCAATTAAGTCTTTTATCAAAATCTAAGCCTAGGAATTTAACTGTATTTCGAAACGGGATCGGGTTGTTGTCTAACGTTAAATGCAAATTCGGGATATTAATTTTTCGGGTGAAGACAATCGTGATATTATTGTTAGGTGAGAACTTAAATCCCCACTGTAGCGCCCAACGATGAACTGACTTAAGCACAGCTTGAACCCGCTCAGCCAAAAATTGTGCACTAGACGAAGAGTGCCATAACGCACAATCATCAGCATAAAGTGAGTATTTAAGATCTCGCGGGACGGAAGTTGGAGACAGAATATTACTAATCATAATATTAAATAATGTTGGGCTAAGAACGCTGCCTTGTGGCACCTCATTCTCTTGGACAAATGTGTCCGAAGTGTCACCGAGTGCTGCAAGTCTCACAGCAAAAGTTCTATTGTTTAAAATTTTTTTACAAATATGGGTAAATAACCTCTTAAACCAAAAGCATAAAGTTTGCTTAAAATTCCGTTTCGCCATGTCATGTCGAAGGCTTTTTCTAAATCTAGAAATACAACAACCAAAAAACGAACCTTACTAAATGACTCTAGGATAGAATGTTCTAGGTGTATTAAATGATCCAATGTGCCTCTGTTACAACGGAAAGCACACTGTTGATCATTTACTAAGCCCTTCGATTCTAACAAAAAAGTAGCCTTCTGTTAACCATTCTCTCCACGACCTTACAAATGAAGCTCGTGAGCGCAATAGGTCGAAACGAATTTATATTCATAAGGCGTCCGGAGCCTTTTGGGATGGGGATGACGTGCGCAAAGTGCCTTGAGTTTGGAAACGTTCGAGACGTCCAAATCTCATTGTACAATGCTAACAACTTAGTCAGGTTGGCCTGACTAAGGTGCTGGATCATCCCGTAAGTGATCCCGTTGGGTCTCGGGCTCGAAGCTTTACAGGATTTCAGGGCAAGAAGCAGTTCTGTCATGGTGAACGTTTGGTTGTAATCAAAAGTATCTTCTGTGGCAAAGTCTGGTAACTGCAGCTCGGCCTGTCGCTTGTGGTGTAGGAAGCGCGGGTCGTAATTGGCCGAGCTGCTTGTTTCTGAGAACCTCTTCGCGAGTGTGTTGGCCATGTCCACCGGGTGGTCGTTGACTTGATCTTGGTGGAGGATTTGAGGAGGAGGTGGTGGCTTGTGTTTTCTTTTGATTTTATTGATAGTGGACCAGACCTGACCTACTGGTGTGTCCTTGTTCACGGTGGAGACAGCCGCGCCAGGAGTCTCGTTTGGCTTGTTTGATAGTTCTTCTTGCCTGAGCCCTCACACGTTTGTATGCAATAAAGTTATTATCTGAAGGCTCGTTGTCGACCATCCTGTATCTCCTATTGCGCTCACGCAGTGCATGTCGGCAATCTGATGTCCACCAAGGAACTCTATGCTTTGTGGAAATTGTAGAAACCTTAGGTTCTCAGCAGCCCTCAGTATGGTGGAGGTAACCTTGAGGACTTTTGCATCAATGTCACCACCAGATATATCAAGGACGGCTTGCCTTGTAAATGACACCCAGTCTGCTTTCTTATAGTTAAATTTAGGCGGAGACGAGTTGGTAATAATGTCACATGAATAAGAAAGACAGATCGGGAAATGGTCACTTCCTAGGGAGTCGTCATAAATACCCCAAGTGATGTCGTTAAGTATATCCGGCGATGACAAGGATAAATCAATTACCGAGATATTGCCAGTTCGATCATCTACACGAGTTCCACTACCATCGTTCAGAAGAGCGAGGTTGGCGTTTATCATAAAATCAACCATTTATTCTCCCCTGGCGTCTGCCCGGATGCTTCCCCACTGGTAATGATGAAGATTGAAGTCTCCTAAAACTACTTTACGGTGGGGCAACAAGCAAGTTTAACTCATCATTATCAAGTGCATTGGAACCGGAGCAATATATTGAACAAATGGCCAGGTATGTGTTATTAAATTTCACTACATGCGACAGCGTCTAGAGTAGAATTTAAAGTCACTCTTGTGTGAGGTAAACTTTGGTGTACATAGATAGCTACCCCACGATTCTCGTCTCTTCTATACGAGTGATAGCTATCTAAAACGGAACAGTCTTCGACTGTGCCGTTTAGAAGGGTCTACTGTAAACATATCACGGCTGGCCTATACAGTGCAAGCAACAGTTGTAGTTGTGCTTGCTTATGCCTCAGGCCTCTACAATTCCACTGGATGATGTTGAACGTGTTAAAGAGTTATTTAACCGACCAGTTTTCTTAGCCCGTTTATGCCGGGACTTGGGCGAGTCCCCAGGAGAACATGATCGGTCCCTGGAAGTGGATGTTCTGGCTTCCATCAATTCTATGTCCTCCAACGAAGAGGACCTGTGAATCACAGACCTCTTTGCTGGAGGTAGTGGCACAATGACGTGCGACGTAGTTTTTTCGAGTGTAGTTAAGTTTAAGGATACGTTAGTCTTGTTCTCTTTCTTATCTTTATGGTTGGATGAGGATGTGGTGTTGGCATAGGATTTTTTGTGGCCTTTGGATGGAGAATTTGGTATAGGGTTTGGTGGAGCTGGGTTCTTGGCAGTGACGGTCGGCGTGTCACAAGGAGTCTGCGTCGAGATCGTTCGCATAACCGGCTTACATTTCAGAGCCGACGCGTAGGATTCATTAGGTTTAGGAGTCTCATGAGACTCCTTAACCTTCCTCCTAGCCTCGCAATATGAAATGTTGTTCTGAGTCTTCTTTCTCAAACTGGAACCGGGGACAGGCCCGGTCCGAGCTTGGGTGGTTGCCATTACAGTTGACACACAACATCCTGTTACTCGTACAATCCTCCGCAGTATGACCCTCCTCAGCTCACTTCCCGCATCTTGCAGAGGGAATGCAAGACTTTGAAGGGTGACCAAATTTCTGGCATTTATAGCAACGTAGGGGATTTGGAACGTATGAACGAACTTGACAACGCATGTAACCAGTAGAGATATTTTCAGGTAAACGAGATTTTCCGAAAGTTAGGGTTATCAGGGGAGTTCTACGTCGTTCGCCATTAATAAATTTAGTGATGAACGTGGCAGCGATAACGTCCGCGTTTGCCAGTTCCTTCACAATGTCGTCCTCTGACATATCCATGACATCAGTGCAGTAGATGACTCCCCTGCATGAAGTCATGGAAATTGGTATAGAGACAACAACATCATGAGTATGGAATCTGGTCAACTTAAGTAGTTCCGCCACCTGATTCGTTGATTTCACTTTTACCAGTAAGTCACGACTAGCCAGTTTCCTTACCGTTTCAACATGCCCAGACCATCCATCAATGACCTTCCTGATTAGGAAGGGATTGAGGGAGGCGAGGGTCGTTGCTCCGGTCGCATGATGCGGCCAAAACATAATCAGCATTTTTACTTTTGATCGAAGGTCCGTCACCACTACCCCTTAGGGGGGCAGTGGATGGTTTACCTGGGTCCATCCTAGGGGCCTAACCCCAAAGTCTGGGGTGGCAAACCACCCCAGACAGTGGGGAAAAAAACTATCTACCCCCAAAAAAAGATCAGGCAAATTAATTGTTCTATGCAGAAAAAAATTCGTGGTGGAGCCGGTTGCACAAGGGCAGGCGAAGTTTTGCGGATACCCGTCAATAAAATATCAATTTTGCACAAAACAACCTTACAAAGATATTGATGAATAATAGCTTTAGAAAAATTACCTTCAAAACAAAGCAAGGGTAGCGACAACGCAGGGGGGAATAGCTACAACCTAGCTCTGAAAGACGACAGCAGCTCCGTACACGTCGGCAGCTGGTGCGCGACTGGCGCTGTATGTGGTGTGTGTGCCAGCAGCAATGATCCTATGGCTTGTCTTACCCTCCCCACAAGACCTCACACTCTGGCTTCGAGTCCTCTCGCTTACTTCATTTGGGGCCATTGTAAAGACCCACATCCATGGAATAGTACTTGAAGCAGTGGATGAGCTGGATTGAAAACAAACTATTGGTTCCTCGGTCCAGACACAAGGGTACGAGTACACAATGGTTGTTAGGTAATCAGAGATAGTCTATGTATGTGGCAAAGCATCTGATTCATTTCGCAATGACATGGCATATAACAGGCAATAAAGATGAGCATTAGTCGTAATTCATTGTAATTTGGGAGATGATATGATTGTTACATGAATTCCACGGCTGTTTCACTTTCCTTTCCAACAGATATGTTTACATAGCCATTATGTGAAAATGACGGTGTTATCAAAGTTTGTTCATGGGGTAAGGATATCATGAAATAACCTCAAGAATTCATCCTGATATTTATTAAAGATCTTGACGAATCACCCATAACCACGAGGAAAATGAATCACGATCAGCCCCAAGTGCAATTTCGTGTAGTAATCACATCCTCAGGAGAGATACAAGAATGAGATAGAAGACTTAGAACAGTCGGCTTGTATACAAGGCGGAGCTAAGACGGCGTTGGTACACAAGTGTGTGTGGTTTGTGATGTTCTGGTGTGGCCGACTACTGCTCTCTCGGTCCGATGATCCACCTACCCCTCGTGACCGGCAGATACGTGTGGAGGCCGATGATCCACCTACCCCTCGTGACCGGCAGATACGTGTGGAGGCCGATGATCCACCTACCCCTCGTGACCGGCAGATACGTGTGGAGGCCGATGATCCACCTACCCCTCGTGACCGGCAGATACGTGTGGAGGCCGATGATCCACCTACCCCTCGTGACCGGCAGATACGTGTGGAGGCCGATGATCCACCTACCCCTCGTGACCGGCAGATACGTGTGGAGGCTGATGATCCACCTACCCCTCGTGACCGGCAGATACGTGTGGAAGCCGATGATCCACCTACCCCTCGTGACCGGCAGATACGTGTGGAAGGCCGATGATCCACCTACCCCTCGTGACCGGCAGATACGTGTGGAGGCCGATGATCCACCTACCCCTCGTGACCGGCAGATACGTGTGGAGGCCGATGATCCACCTACCCCTCGTGACCGTCAGATACGTGTGGAAGGCCGATGATCCACCTACCCCTCGTGACCGGCAGATACGTGTGGAAGCCGATGATCCACCTACCCCTCGTGACCGGCAGATACGTGTGGAGGCCGATGATCCACCTACCCCTCGTGACCGTCAGATACGTGTGGAGGCGATGATCCACCTACCCCTCGTGACCGTCAGTTACGTGTGGAAGCCGATGATCCACCTACCCCTCGTGACCGTCAGTTACGTGTGGAAGCCTGATGATCCACCTACCCCTCGTGACCGTCAGATACGTGTGGAAGCTGATGATCCACCTACCCCTCGTGACCGTCAGATACGTGTGGAAGCTGATGATCCACCTACCCCTCGTGACCGTCAGTTACGTGTGGAAGCCGATGATCCACCTACCCCTCGTGACCGTCAGTTACGTGTGGAAGCCGATGATCCACCTACCCCTCGTGACCGTCAGTTACGTGTGGAAGCCTGATGATCCACCTACCCCTCGTGACCGTCAGTTACGTGTGGAAGCCGATGATCCACCTACCCCTCGTGACCGTCAGTTACGTGTGGAAGCTGATGATCCACCTACCCCTCGTGACCGTCAGTTACGTGTGGAAGCCGATGATCCACCTACCCCTCGTGACCGTCAGATACGTGTGGAAGCCGATGATCCACCTACCCCTCGTGACCGTCAGTTACGTGTGGAAGCTGATGATCCACCTACCCCTCGTGACCGTCAGTTACGTGTGGAAGCCGATGATCCACCTACCCCTCGTGACCGTCAGTTACGTGTGGAAGCTGATGATCCACCTACCCCTCGTGACCGTCAGTTACGTGTGGAAGCTGATGATCCACCTACCCCTCGTGACCGTCAGTTACGTGTGGAAGCTGATGATCCACCTACCCCTCGTGACCGTCAGTTACGTGTGGAAGCTGGTGATCCACCTACCCCTCGTGACCGTCAGTTACGTGTGGAAGCTGGTGATCCACCTACCCCTCGTGACCGTCAGATACGTGTGGAAGCCGATGATCCACCTACCCCTCGTGACCGTCAGTTACGTGTGGAAGCTGATGATCCACCTACCCCTCGTGACCGTCAGATACGTGTGGAAGCTGATGATCCACCTACCCCTCGTGACCGTCAGTTACGTGTGGAAGCTGATGATCCACCTACCCCTCGTGACCGTCAGTTACGTGTGGAAGCTGATGATCCACCTACCCCTCGTGACCGTCAGTTACGTGTGGAAGCTGATGATCCACCTACCCCTCGTGACCGTCAGTTACGTGTGGAAGCTGATGATCCACCTACCCCTCGTGACCGTCAGTTACGTGTGGAAGCTGATGATCCACCTACCCCTCGTGACCGTCAGTTACGTGTGGGAGCGGAAGAGTTGCGTGGCCACCACCTACGTGGGTTCCAGCCACTACACACACACACGCGCCAGTTCAGAGCAACGATGGTGGACATAATGGCGTTGCTACTTCCCTTCACAACGATCCACAGACGTCACGACCTATATTTGAGTGGACAAAGACGTTAACAGTACAGCTGATTCAGCTATATATTGCATCATTATATATTATAGTTATGGATACATGGACAGCTGTATCTGCTGGATGTTGCCGAACACATAAAGATAGTCCTTCCTCAGAACTATGTATATAGCGTCACACATCTCGGGGATAATATGTGCGAGGCAACTCCTCCTTGAGATCCATGTGACGTGTACTGGAGGCTTCTGTAACCTGCACCTGTGGCCAAATATCTATGGGTTATCTCAAGTGGTGATCGTCCTGGGCTTATCATGGAGTCTCTCATATTTGTGTCGGGTCCGGGGTAGAAGTGGACGTCCTAACAGTGTGTTGTGTTACTACTCAGACGTCATCACAATGTGATGCTTGACGTCTCATGTGTTCGCACGTTGCATCTCACTAAATATTGGGTCATAACTTCCACACCGTTGGTTTTGCTACCAAGTTTTACACATTCCCTCACGATTTTTTTTTTTTTTTTTTTGTTCTCGTTGTCCACAATATCCCATCGGGCCCAACACATAACAGAGCAGCCCTCCGTCTTCTGTGTCTAGGAGCCATGATCCATTCTTCCCAGTAGACTCCTACACACTGAGCGATACCGTCGGTCGGTGGAGAGCCAGTTTCGTGTAAAGCCTCGTCTGTGTGGCCGCTAAACAGTGGTCAGCCAGCACCAGGCTCCCACCTCCACACTGATCCATAATGTGCTCGACCACAACACCTGGCAACTGATTGTGTAGCTGAGTCCTAAGCGTAATATCTTCCCCGTTGCCCAGATTATCAGTCATTTCCTTTCAATCTTCCTCAATGACATTTTCTCCATGTCTGATTGTGTTGATTGTGTGGTGGTGTAATGGTTGTTTATATACATTATAGGAGAGTCATCTCTAGCGTGTTACTGACCTCCTCCAGCAGGAGGTTGCATCACAAGTGGAAAGCTGTAACACTGGCAGTACAGTTTACCCTGATTGTCTCACCTCACACGAGTCTACATTTATCTGATACTTGAAGTAATTGTTGCTCTAAATCATCTTTCAGTCGTCTTCCAGTCATTTGCCTACTGATTAGTTGACTGGTCACAAGTTACGGTCGGGAGAGAATGATGAACACTTGTCAGTCCTCACTGACGTATTTCCTCCATCTGTCTTGATGAAATCATTGCCGTAGTCATCCATGTACATAGAAAATCAATCATTAACGCGTCTACCAGAGATTTCGTACATCCTCAAACCATTTGCTAAATTCGATTGATATGAAAGTAAGACGGTGAGGATTGAGAGGGCAGAGCCACGGGACAAATGATATAGACATCATTATTCATATTGGAGTCTATTGCCAGCTTCTGCCACCTAACAGGAAGGGTTCCTATATAGTCTGTCGATAGATATTCACAGAGAGGAGCGGATTCATCGAAATATTTTCTATTTTTTTTTATTCATTTTTTTCAGATATATTAAATGTTTATCATATTATTTAACAAGAAAATATGTCATTAGAAGTGTGTTCTCATGCTAGAGTTTATAGTCTTGATTATCGTTTCTACAGTTACGATACGGTAGCTAATGCTGACAACATAGAATATCGACGATTATCTTCATTAAGTGTCATAATATATCAGTTACTGCTTCCCCTTACACAGTAGAATATCCATATTATATGGACGCCTCTCGCGTTCGTTGGCTCGATATCTCTGTATGTTTAGCTCACTTGTCAACAACATGACACAGTTCCTGGCGTTATGAACAATGATATTAGATTATTTTGCTTCATGTTAGAGATACAAAGCAAGTTTCCTAATGTATCGTCTGCATCATAACGTGAGTTGAAGACAGCTGTGGAATTATTAATGACATTCAATTTGATACAGAATAATGACCTTATAAATATAATTCATACTTGCTTCCTCATAAACACGTTGAACACTGACATCTTTGAGAACAGAACGCAATAGTTCCAAGTCTATATGTGTATCGTCCTAAATACAACTTATTAGTTGGAGTTCCTGAGGAAAATGTATTCTCCAACGCTCAGTACATTGTCTATGTGAAACATATCACACACAAAGCCACAGAAGCGGATCAATATAACAATAATTTTACTGTGATAATCTGATAACTGAGGAAGAACGACTACTTAATGGACCAACAAGTTTTGCATTTCCTTCTGAATAAAACTCATGAAATTATGGCAAACTTGAAAAAACATGCCGAACATATTGACCAAAACCTGAAATGTGACCAAAATGCCGAACATATTGACCAAAACCTGAAATGTGACCAAAATGCCGAACATATTGACCAAAACCTGAAATGTGACCAAAATGCCGAACATATTGACCAAAACCTGAAATGTGACCAAAATGCCGAACATATTGACCAAACTGAATGACCAAAATGCCGAACATATTGACCAAAACCTGAAATGTGACCAAAATGCCGAACATATTGACCAAAACCTGAAATGTGACCAAAATGCCGAACATATTGACCAAAACCTGAAATGTGACCAAAATGCCGAACATATTGACCAAAACCTGAAATGTGACCAAAATGCCGAACATATTGACCAAAACCTGAAATGTGACCAAAATGCCGAACATATTGACCAAAACCTGAAATGTGACCAAAATGCCGAACATATTGACCAAAACCTGAAATGTGACCAAAATGCCGAACATATTGACCAAAACCTGAAATGTGACCAAAATGCCGAACATATTGACCAAAACCTGAAATGTGACCAAAATGCCGAACATATTGACCAAAACCTGAAATGTGACCAAAATGCCGAACATATTGACCAAAACCTGAAATGTGACCAAAATGCCGAACATATTGACCAAAACCTGAAATGTGACCAAAATGCCGAACATATTGACCAAAACCTGAAATGTGACCAAAATGCCGAACATATTGACCAAAACCTGAAATGTGACCAAAATGCCGAACATATTGACCAAAACCTGAAATGTGACCAAAATGCCGAACATATTGACCAAAACCTGAAATGTGACCAAAATGCCGAACATATTGACCAAAACCTGAAATGTGACCAAAATGCCGAACATATTGACCAAAACCTGAAATGTGACCAAAATGCCGAACATATTGACCAAAACCTGAAATGTGACCAAAATGCCGAACATATTGACCAAAACCTGAAATGTGACCAAAATGCCGAACATATTGACCAAAACCTGAATATGTGACCAAAATGCCGAACATATTGACCAAACTGAATGTGACCAAAATGCCGAACATATTGACCAACCTGAAATGTGACCAAAATGCCGAACATATTGACTCAAACCTGAAATGTACAAATGCCGAACATATTGACAAAACTGAAATTCCAAAATGTAACTATGCACTCTACTATGTATCCAAACATCTTACTAACTTTATATGTCACCAAAGATGTACATTTGTTACTCACTCATGTATTGACCATACTCTTATTCGAACACCAAAGGAAGTACATCTATGTCTACCCACTTCATGTTATCATAACCATCTTTACTAAACTTTATTACTGAACACCAAAGGAAGTACATCTATGTCTACTCTCACCTTCATGTTATCCATAACCATCTTTACTAAACTTTATTACTGAACACCAAAGGAAGTACCATCTATGTCTACTCTCACCTTCATGTTATCCATAACCATCTTTACTAAACTTTATTACTGAACACCAAAGGAAGTACATCTATGTCTACTCTCACCTTCATGTTATCCATAACCATCTTTACTAAACTTTATTACTGAACACCAAAGGAAGTACATCTATGTCTACTCTCACCTTCATGTTATCCATAACCATCTTTACTAAACTTTATTACTGAACACCAAAGGAAGTACATCTATGTCTACTCTCACCTTCATGTTATCCATAACCATCTTTACTAAACTTTATTACTGAACACCAAAGGAAGTACATCTATGTCTACTCTCACCTTCATGTTATCCATAACCATCTTTACTAAACTTTATTACTGAACACCAAAGGAAGTACATCTATGTCTACTCTCACCTTCATGTTATCCATAACCATCTTTACTAAACTTTATTACTGAACACCAAAGGAAGTACATCTATGTCTACTCTCACCTTCATGTTATCCATAACCATCTTTACTAAACTTTATTACTGAACACCAAAGGAAGTACATCTATGTCTACTCTCACCTTCATGTTATCCATAACCATCTTTACTAAACTTTATTACTGAACACCAAAGGAAGTACATCTATGTCTACTCTCACCTTCATGTTATCCATAACCATCTTTACTAAACTTTATTACTGAACACCAAAGGAAGTACATCTATGTCTACTCTCACCTTCATGTTATCCATAACCATCTTTACTAAACTTTATTACTGAACACCAAAGGAAGTACATCTATGTCTACTCTCACCTTCATGTTATCCATAACCATCTTTACTAAACTTTATTACTGAACACCAAAGGAAGTACATCTATGTCTACTCTCACCTTCATGTTATCCATAACCATCTTTACTAAACTTTATTACTGAACACCAAAGGAAGTACATCTATGTCTACTCTCACCTTCATGTTATCCATAACCATCTTTACTAAACTTTATTACTGAACACCAAAGGAAGTACATCTATGTCTACTCTCACCTTCATGTTATCCATAACCATCTTTACTAAACTTTATTACTGAACACCAAAGGAAGTACATCTATGTCTACTCTCACCTTCATGTTATCCATAACCATCTTTACTAAACTTTATTACTGAACACCAAAGGAAGTACATCTATGTCTACTCTCACCTTCATGTTATCCATAACCATCTTTACTAAACTTTATTACTGAACACCAAAGGAAGTACATCTATGTCTACTCTCACCTTCATGTTATCCATAACCATCTTTACTAAACTTTATTACTGAACACCAAAGGAAGTACATCTATGTCTACTCTCACCTTCATGTTATCCATAACCATCTTTACTAAACTTTATTACTGAACACCAAAGGAAGTACATCTATGTCTACTCTCACCTTCATGTTATCCATAACCATCTTTACTAAACTTTATTACTGAACACCAAAGGAAGTACATCTATGTCTACTCTCACCTTCATGTTATCCATAACCATCTTTACTAAACTTTATTACTGAACACCAAAGGAAGTACATCTATGTCTACTCTCACCTTCATGTTATCCATAACCATCTTTACTAAACTTTATTACTGAACACCAAAGGAAGTACATCTATGTCTACTCTCACCTTCATGTTATCCATAACCATCTTTACTAAACTTTATTACTGAACACCAAAGGAAGTACATCTATGTCTACTCTCACCTTCATGTTATCCATAAACATCTTTACTAAACTTTATTACTGAACACCAAAGGAAGTACATCTATGTCTACTCTCACCTTCATGTTATCCATAACCATCTTTACTAAACTTTATTACTGAACACCAAAGGAAGTACATCTATGTCTACTCTCACCTTCATGTTATCCATAACCATCTTTACTAAACTTTATTACTGAACACCAAAGGAAGTACATCTATGTCTACTCTCACCTTCATGTTATCCATAACCATCTTTACTAAACTTTATTACTGAACACCAAAGGAAGTACATCTATGTCTACTCTCACCTTCATGTTATCCATAACCATCTTTACTAAACTTTATTACTGAACACCAAAGGAAGTACATCTATGTCTACTCTCACCTTCATGTTATCCATAAACATCTTTACTAAACTTTATTACTGAACACCAAAGGAAGTACATCTATGTCTACTCTCACCTTCATGTTATCCATAAACATCTTTACTAAACTTTATTACTGAACACCAAAGGAAGTACATCTATGTCTACTCTCACCTTCATGTTATCCATAAACATCTTTACTAAACTTTACTACAAAAAATGTACACTTGTCTGCAACTTGCAGTTTTCCCTGTGCAAATTGATCTAACAACCCGCATCCATCCTCTTCAACAACCAGCGTTATACTTTCACCCAAACTCACTTTCATCCTCTTCCTTCTACATACACCATCCACACGGCCCACCAGTCTATCCATCTGCATACAACAACTGTGGCAACTTGCATTGTGTGTTGTCTCCATGGTTAAAATCATCCTACAATCATCCCAGCTGGCTCTCATCTCACGTCATGCCTCATCCATAACCACATTGTGTGTCTCCATGGTTAATATCATCCTACAATCATCCCAGCTGACTCTCATCTCACGTCATGCCTCATCCATAACCACATTGTGTGTCTCCATGGTTAATATCATCCTACAATCATCCCAGCTGACTCTCATCTCACGTAATGCCTCATCCATAACCACATTGTGTGTCTTCATGGTTAATATCATCCTACAATCATCCCAGCTGACTCTCATCTCACGTAATGCCTCATCCATAACCACATTGTGTGTCTTCATGGTTAATATCATCCTACAATCATCCCAGCTGACTCTCATCTCACGTCATGCCTCATCCATAACAACATTGTGTGTCTTCATGGTTAATATCATCCTACAATCATCCCAGCTGGCTCTCATCTCACGTCATGCCTCATCCATAACAACATTGTGTGTCTTCATGGTTAATATCATCCTACAATCATCCCAGCTGACTCTCATCACACGTAATGCCTCATCCATAACCACATTGTGTGTCTCCATGGTTAATATCATCCTACAATCATCCCAGCTGGCTCTCATCTCACGTAATGCCTCATCCATAACAACATTGTGTGTCTTCATGGTTAATATCATCCTACAATCATCCCAGCTGGCTCTCATCTCACGTAATGCCTCATCCATAACCACATTGTGTGTCTTCATGGTTAATATCATCCTACAATCATCCCAGCTGACTCTCATCACACGTCATGCCTCATCCATAACCACATTGTGTGTCTTCATGGTTAATATCATCCTACAATCATCCCAGCTGACTCTCATCTCACGTCATGCCTCATCCATAACCACATTGTGTCTCTTCATGGTTAATATCATCCTACAATCATCCCAGCTGACTCTCATCACACGTCATGCCTCATCCATAACCACATTGTGTGTCTTCATGGTTAATATCATCCTACAATCATCCCAGCTGACTCTCATCACACGTCATGCCTCATCCATAACCACATTGTGTGTCTTCATGGTTAATATCATCCTACAATCATCCCAGCTGACTCTCATCACACGTCATGCCTCATCCATAACCACATTGTGTGTCTTCATGGTTAATATCATCCTACAATCATCCCAGCTGACTCTCATCACACGTCATGCCTCATCCATAACCACATTGTGTGTCTTCATGGTTAATATCATCCTACAATCATCCCAGCTGACTCTCATCACACGTCATGCCTCATCCATAACCACATTGTGTGTCTTCATGGTTAATATCATCCTACAATCATCCCAGCTGACTCTCATCACACGTCATGCCTCATCCATAACCACATTGTGTGTCTTCATGGTTAATATCATCCTACAATCATCCCAGCTGACTCTCATCACACGTCATGCCTCATCCATAACCACATTGTGTGTCTTCATGGTTAATATCATCCTACAATCATCCCAGCTGACTCTCATCACACGTCATGCCTCATCCATAACCACATTGTGTGTCTTCATGGTTAATATCATCCTACAATCATCCCAGCTGACTCTCATCACACGTCATGCCTCATCCATAACCACATTGTGTGTCTTCATGGTTAATATCATCCTACAATCATCCCAGCTGACTCTCATCACACGTCATGCCTCATCCATAACCACATTGTGTGTCTTCATGGTTAATATCACCTTAACGACCTGGTAATAAAAGCATCGAAGCACAAGAAGGATCTATGTGTCATTATTAGTAGATTCTACAAACATTTCTGTAATATCATTCAGAGAAGATGGCAACATTGATAGCAAGCCTCAGAATCCTCCCTTATGATGAAGATAACAAGACTTGTAATGAGCGATATGATAGAGGTTTACAACACCAGGTATGTTTACTGATGATGATCTTACTTAGATTGTGGTTGTATACACAACTTCTCTCCTTCTCTTACCTGGATTTATCACAGTGGATGAATATCCCACTGAGTTCCATCTTGTCTTTAAGTTTGCTGGCTTGCCTCTGTGTGTGTGTGTGTGTGTGTGTGTGTGTGTACAAGTAACATAAAGACACGATACATACACATAAGGTTAAGAAAACGGGCAAAACACATAACAGTCACAAAAGATGAGCTCACACACACACACACACACACACACACACACACACACAGAGCGGCGCCAGGCTGGAGGCGGGGCATCGTGACGTCACAGGCAAGTCCCTCCCCCCGCCAGATCCAAACATGTGTTGTGTCTGGTGATGGCGGTTCAAGATTTCCCACATTTATATTGATCTTTACATTATCATCCACTCCCAAAGTCACCTGGCATTCTTGTGTTTCAACAACAGACGTGATATATGCAACACCAGGCAAACATTGTACCATTATCTGATAGGTTAATTGGTGCACAATCAAGAACCAGTGACTTTAATGATGATAAATACGACCTGGTATGGCTGTGTCTACACACTACCGCCATCTGGTCAACCTGGTACGTACGAACCTTAACCTTAAAGTGGCCCACGTAAACGCGAACTTAAAATCTATCCATTTAACTGTCATTCATCAATTAGCATTTAAACACCATCTTTTAAACGTAAACCTTCCACTTGCATTATATTAACAAGTAATCTAAGATACGTCATACAAACACAAGGTTTAAAGCTGAAACTCGAACTTTTAAGTCCGTGAATTCAACACCTACTTTAGAATTAGCAAAAAAATTGCGAAGCATTAACTCCGCCAAAAAGCAGCTTGTGTATGTTATGCTTCATTTAATTGAACATTTTTAAAGTCAGTTAAATTAATGGTATCCTTTGATGTTCATCATTAAAACATAAACCTATGAACTCTGTCTCTAGAACTAAGCACAAACTTTTACGTTCCATCATAGGAAAGGAAACTTGCAAAATCTATCAAAATTCGTCACATAACGCGAACTTTTCAACCCTTCCATTTACCTGGGTCACTCTTCCCTGGCTGCCATTCATATTTTGTCCTTTTAAACTGTGACTTTCTTACACTTTCATTCATTCATCATGACTTTATTACACTTTCATTCATTCATCATGACTTTATTACACTTTCATTCATTCATCACGACTTTATTACACTTTCATTCATTCATCATGACTTTATTACACTTTCATTCATTCATCATGACTTTATTACACTTTCATTCATTCATAATGACTTTATTACACTTTCATTCATTCATCATGACTTTATTACACTTTCATTCATCATTCATCAACTAGTTCGTCTCACTGATATTCCATTCATAAACTTCATTTGTGCATCTCATAGTTTGACCGCCATGTTGCATGTTTCCTTAATGTTTATAATTCTTTGTGTATTTAATAATAGAAGATTCAATGATATTTCTCGTGGTACTGGAATTAGAGTTAATAACTGAGATGGCATTATAATCTCTAACTCCAGTACAACGAGAAATATCATTGAATCTTCTATCATTAAATGGACAAAGAATTATAATCTTGATATAAGTGATTGTCTATACAAATTGCATAAATTTAGTGTTGATAAAATTTGTAAGGAATTCATCTTGTCCACATAATTAGTTTATGATACGCTTGTTGTCTGTCTCGGACAATCACATGTTTACCAAATGGCGTCCTAGCTACGTCTCTTCGTTGTATATCAACTGACTGTTATATTTCTCTCTTGTGTCTCCCCTGATGATGTGGTTATTACATGAAAGTGCACTTGGGAACTTGTCATGCTTCATTTTCACAGTGGACTCATAGGAATATACTTGATCACGCGCAAAATTGTGATCCTTTCCAATATATATATATATATATATATATATATATATATATATATATATATATATATATATATATATTTGTATGTAGCATTTATGGATCTGGAGAAGGCATATGATAGAGTTGATAGAGATGCTCTGTGGAAGGTATTAAGAATATATGGTGTGGGAGGCAAGTTGTTAGAAGCAGTGAAAAGTTTTTATCGAGGATGTAAGGCATGTGTACGTGTAGGAAGAGAGGAAAGTGATTGGTTCTCAGTGAATGTAGGTTTGCGGCAGGGGTGTGTGATGTCTCCATGGTTGTTTAATTTGTTTATGGATGGGGTTGTTAGGGAGGTAAATGCAAGAGTCTGGAAAGAGGGGCAAGTATGAAGTCTGTTGGGGATGAGAGAGCTTGGGAAGTGAGTCAGTTGTTGTTCGCTGATGATACAGCGCTGGTGGCTGATTCATGTGAGAAACTGCAGAAGCTGGTGACTGAGTTTGGTAAAGTGTGTGGAAGAAGAAAGTTAAGAGTAAATGTGAATAAGAGCAAGGTTATTAGGTACAGTAGGGTTGAGGGTCAAGTCAATTGGGAGGTGAGTTTGAATGGAGAAAAACTGGAGGAAGTGAAGTGTTTTAGATATCTGGGAGTGGATCTGTCAGCGGATGGAACCATGGAAGCGGAAGTGGATCATAGGGTGGGGGAGGGGGCGAAAATTTTGGGAGCCTTGAAAAATGTGTGGAAGTCGAGAACATTATCTCGGAAAGCAAAAATGGGTATGTTTGAAGGAATAGTGGTTCCAACAATGTTGTATGGTTGCGAGGCGTGGGCTATGGATAGAGTTGTGCGCAGGAGGATGGACGTGCTGGAAATGAGATGTTTGAGGAAAATGTGTGGTGTGAGGTGGTTTGATCGAGTAAGTAACGTAAGGGTAAGAGAGATGTGTGGAAATAAAAAGAGCGTGGTTGAGAGAGCAGAAGAGGGTGTTTTGAAATGGTTTGGGCACATGGAGAGAATGAGTGAGGAAAGATTGACCAAGAGGATATATGTGTCGGAGGTGGAGGGAACGAGGAGAAGAGGGAGACCAAATTGGAGGTGGAAAGATGGAGTGAAAAAGATTTTGTGTGATCGGGGCCTGAACATGCAGGAGGGTGAAAGGAGGGCAAGGAATAGAGTGAATTGGAGCGATGTGGTATACAGGGGTTGACGTGCTGTCAGTGGATTGAATCAAGGCATGTGAAGCGTCTGGGGTAAACCATGGAAAGCTGTGTAGGTATGTATGTTTGCGTGTGTGGACGTGTGTATGTACATGTGTATGGGGGGGGGGGGTGTTGGGCCATTTCTTTCGTCTGTTTCCTTGCGCTACCTCGCAAACGCGGGAGACAGCGACAAAGTATAAAAAAAAAAAAAAAAAAAAATATATATATATATATATATATATATATATATATATATATATATATATATATATATATATATATATATATATATATATATATATATATCCTTCAGTATGTTTACTTTCGATAATGAGGAACAGAAGAAGGAGCCAAGCAAGTAAATTTCGTCAAAGACATCTCTCTTTTCTAAACGCTGCCTCGCAAAGATTTTCATTAATTCAAATTGAAGAAACAGACGAATTTTTCTATTGTCTGGTTAGCTCAGTGGTAGAGCGTGAGTCTTACACACTCAAGGTCGTGGGTTCGAGACCCACACCAGACATAATTTTTGTCTTTTTCTTTTTTCATTTTGTCCGCATCACATGTGCGCAACATTCAGTATGTTCGTCCAACGTTATAGTGAAGATCTTCACAATAAATTGGGGTTTTCGACCTTATCTGAAAGGGTCAGGTCCACCAAGACGTCCTTGAAATCTTCCAGAAGCTTCTGGCGATCCTCCTCCAACTGCTGGGCACATCAGAGTTAACATGGGCCGGACATCGGTTGTGGAACGACTTAATCTGCTTCCGGTAGTTAGCAGGGATGATAATGAGGGCTCTGACCTCATACCAGGTCAGCTTAGTTCCAGTCTATTGCTTAGTTCCAGTCTATTGCAACGAAAATAAAAAAGTAAAACTCATTTCTTCGTGGAAAATTGAGAGGAAAACACGACAGCAACATGGAGATTTACTGTGGTTATTTTGCCGGCTAGTCGGCAACGGTCGGTCAAACACTATTTTGCCGTGGTAATCTCAGTGCTTCATATAATACTAAGTCCAAAAAAATGTTCTTGGGGGCGTAGCTCAGTGGTAGAGCACTCGCTTGGCATGCGAGAGGTCCCGGGTTCAAACCCCGGCGCTTCCATTTTTGTTATTTGGGAAATTCATTGTTTTCAGTCTTTTATATATATATATATATATATATATATATATATATATATATATATATATATATATATATATATATATATATATATATATATATATATATATATATATATACATATATATATATATATATATATATATATATATATATATATATATATATATATATATATATATATATATATATATATATATATATATATATCGTCCGATCAGGGAAGTTAAGCAACGTTGGGTCTGGTTAGTACTTGGATGGGTGACCGTCTGGGAACACCAGATGCTGTTATCCCTGGGGATAGGGAAGAAAGTATACTTGCCTCGTATTCCCTGCGTGTCGTACAAGGCGACTAAAATGGGAGGGAGCAGAAGGCCGGAAATCCTTTACTCTCATTTTCAATTTTCCAAAAGACGGAACAGAGAAAATATAAAGATATTGTAAAGATGTAACTAATATAAGATATAAGAATGAATGGAAGATACGGATGTAGCTGAAACAAGGAGTAATGAAGATTAAGGTGCAATGAAAATTATTCTGTAGTGAAGATAAATGTATATGTTAAAATTTTGTATTGAACATCAAGAAGTAATGATAATGATGAGAGTGTAGTGACGATGAGGGTTTAGTTAGGGAGTGGTGACAATTGCCTTTACAATGATACTAAGGAGGCAACACAATGAGGAACACAAACTTTCCAAAGCTACGTTCAAGTCAGACTTTGAACTAAGTTCGGTAAACAGAAGGATGATGTTAAGATGAGAGTGTAGTGAAGAAGAGTATAGTGATGATAAGGATATTGTCAAGATAGGTTGTAGTGAAGATACGAATGTAGTGAAGATACGAATTTAGTAGAGATGAGGGTTATTAAAGAGTAAAGTTTATTCAAAATGATTATGTAGTGAAGATAAGAACTACTTTTAGTGAACATCAGGGAGTGCAATGATGATGGTATGGTAGAAATAACGGTGTAGTGAAGAAGAGGGTATAGCGAAGATATATTTAGTGAAAATAAGCTAGTAGTGAAGATACACGTTAGTGAATATGAGGTTGTAGTGAACTTAACCTTATTGATCTGATCCCCCAAATCCTCCAAACTACGTTCAAGGGCGGATCCAAAGCCAACCGAAAAGGCTATTTCTCTGTGTATTGTTAGTGGTGGTGGTGGTGTGTAGGTGTGTGTAATCATCTATTTGCACTGTATTAGGAGGGAGTTTTACACTCGTGGGGCCCCGTGTAAGTACGTTGTTTGTGTGAGCGGGTAAAATCTAAAGCCTTCCTTGAAACCAGCTTAGTCAAGATAAGGTCATATGAAGATGAGGTTGTAGTGAAGATTATGATAAGCCTTGCATAGTGAAGATAAAGGGATTAAGGAGAGGAGATGTAGTAAAGAAGATTATAGTGAACACAAAAGGATTCAAGCTAAGTGCCTAAGGGCTTGAATGTACATTTTAGGTCAAAGGCATCACCAGTACACCCTGGCCAGCATTAAAGTTTATCCGTACACAGACACACACACACACACATAAGTATTACATATCTATATATATCTATCTATCTATATATATATATATATATATATATATATATATATATATATATATATATATATATATATATATATATATAATATATATACTATAACTTACACTGTGCCAGAAGCGTTAACTAAAGCTCATTTGTGTGAAATCGTGTTTCCTCACATTAGATGTTATCCCAGATTTCCTAAATTCTTCTCTTTGGTCTTTCATTTTCTATGTTTTCCACTTGACTTTCTTCAGTTGAAGTGATTTACCGTTCATGTTTTAGATTAAACTATATTTGTCAATTCACCAATTCCCTCTCCCATCTCATCATGACGCTTCTTATTGTTCTTTGATTTGAATCTTCAGTTTTCACCTCGCCCTTCAACATGATAACCTCTGAATCTGTGAGTGTGTAATTACCTATTTTTACTGTGTGAGGAGAGAGTTCTACACTCGCGAGGCCAAATCTCTAGAGCATTCCGTACTATCATACAACTTGTAAGATTTGTGTATGGTGTCTGCCTTAACCATGACCTCATTCTTCTTATTCCATTCATCAACCACTCTTATATAAACTTTAAAATTACTTCTCTGAATATATTTGAACAATATTGCCCTAATTTCATGCTATGTTCTCTAGGTTTGCGTGTGTGTGTGTGTGTGTGTGTTCTCAGAAAGTAACTATTATTCAACAATGATTTCCCAAAAGCCATTTACCTCATATCCTTTTATTTCGATGCTGGAAATGGCTAAATTTTCGTCAAAGTGTTTTTTGTCTCATTAGTATTTATAATGATTTATTGATTCAAAAAGTATTGGTATTTCGAAACTATTTAGATCCTTCAACATCTCTAGCCATCTTCACTACACTCTCAACACCATTGGCCATCTTGACTATTTCTTCGACACCTTTAGATTTCATCAAATAATGATCGCAACAAAACTAAATGAATCCGTCTACATATCCGGATTTGTATGGGATTTAATCTGGATAGATCTGGTTATGTGACGTCACATAACCCAGGGGTATATAAGGCCGGCGGCGAGAGAAGTGTAATCATTTGAGGATGGGACTCCGTACCGACAACATCTCCTCTCACACTCTCCGGCAAGAAGAAAATTTGGTAAGTGCACCTCAGGCCGGAGTCAAAATGAGCGTTCCAGTTGTAAAGTTGACCCAGAAGGATGTAAATGACCTGGTGGTCATGAGAGAGGTGGGTCGGGGAGGCAACGCCAAGATTGAAACGGTGTTGTTCCGTGGATCGTGTTGCGTCATCAAAACCCTTCTGGACGGAGTGAGTTGGAAAAGTCTTATGGATGAAGCCGACATTCACAGGAGACTGGCTGGGGCTGGAGGAGCCCCTCTACTTCGAGCAGTGTGCCGCAACCCCCCATTGATCATCTTAAGCCACACTGGCCAGCCTTATGATAAGTACATGAGAACATGTCGGTCGGACGAGGAACTGGTCGAATCCGCCATCATGGTCGCTCGTCGGCTGATGGAAATCCATAAGAAAAACATTGTCCATAATGACGTCAAGGTCGAGAATGTGACGGTGACGATGGGTGAGAAGCCAGAGTTTCACATCATCGACTTCGGCTTGAGCGTTAAGAAGGGAAGCTGCGTTGAGTACAATGTTCCTGACCTGTGGTTGGCCCCTGAGGTCAGGGAGCGCAAGCCGGTCTCCCCAGCCAGTGACGTCTTCTCTTTTGGGCATCTAATGAGGCACGTGTCCATCCTGGTCAGGAAGCAGGGTGTGCGGGAAAGCCTCCAGGATCTTTACCAAACAGCGACCCACAGCGACCCCTCAGAGAGACCAGCTCTGCCACTTATTATTGGTGAGCTGAAGAAGGTGATGAGGTCAGTCCGCCGGAGGCGTACCAGAGGAGGGGGCCAACGGAACCAGAGGAAGGGCAGGAAATGAGGTGCCCTTCCTCAACTATCTACCTCACAATAAGAACTTTGTTTTAGAGGAAATTATTATTTTTACATATCTTAAAACGGGAAAGACCTTTATTTTAGAGGAAATTAAAATATTTATTAAAAACGGAAAAAAATTATGGAACTCGACATGCAACCACCTCCTCGTGGTGAGTTCTGGGTGATAAGAGATCAAACATCTCTTATCAGCTAAGAGTTGCATACAAACGTATTTCCTGATAAGTAAAAGACAACTGGATAATGTTCTTATGATCTTAAATGTTCTTAGAGTCTGGCTAGTGTTATCTTGGAGGTCTTCTATCCCCTACAGCTCGGGCTGGGCCCAGACTGCATCATGGACAACGATAAATGATCTTAGCCTAGCTATAATGGACAACGATAAATGATCTTAGCCTAGCTATAATGGACAGCGATAAATGATTTAGCCTAACTATAATGGACAACGCTAAATGATCTTAGCCTAGCCATCAAGGCCCATTTTCAGTCGTCCATCATAAATTTGCATGTTATTCTAATATTATTAGTAGTTTGAACCTTATAAAAGACTGACTTGGTTCAGTTGTATGTTTTCATACAAGAACAAATTGAAGTGTCCCAAGCATTTTGAAATGGCATTTGTACTACTTAACTCTCGATGTTAGTGAAAACATGTGAGATAACCACGACTGAGCAGCTTTCCTGTGTGCTATGAATTTTTGACCTTCCTTTTTTCCTCTCTCTCTCTCTCTCTCTCTCTCTCTCTCTCTCTCTCTCTCTCTCTCTCTCTCTCTCTCTCTCTCATCAAAATATCCGAAATTATGAAATTCAATGAAGCCAAACTTCTGAATTACTTGTTTGTCTTGTAAAGTAGATCGTAGGTTTTTTTGATATATATATGTATATATATATATATATATATATATATATATATATATATATATATATATATATATATATATTCTTTCTTTTCTTTCATACTATTCGCCATTTCCTGCATTAGCAAGGTAGCGTTAGGAACAGAGGACTGGGCCTTTGAGGGAATATCCTCACCTGGCCCCCTTATCTGTTCCTTCTTTTGGAAAATTAAAAAAAAAAAAAAAAAATTAGAGGGGAAGATTTCCAGCCACCCGCTCCATATATATATATATATATATATATATATATATATATATATATATATATATATATATATATATATATATATATATATATATATTTATATATATATATATATTTTCCTTTTTTTTCTTTACTTCGTCGCTGTCTCCCGCGTTTGCGAGGTAGCGCAAGGAAACAGACGAAAGAAATGGCCCAACCTACCCCCATACACATGTATATACATACACGTCCACACACGCAAATATACATACCTACACAGCTTTCCATGGTTTACCCCAGACGCTTCACATGCCCTGATTCAATCCACTGACAGCACGTCAACCCCGGTATACCACATCGATCCAATTCACTCTATTCCTTGCCCTCCTTTCACCCTTCTGCATGTTCAGGCCCCGATCACACAAAATCTTTTTCACTCCATCTTTCCACCTCCAATTTGGTCTCCCACTTCTCCTCGTTCCCTCCACCTCCGACACATATATCCTCTTGGTCAATCTTTCCTCACTCATTCTCTCCATGTGCCCAAACCATTTCAAAACACCCTCTTCTGCTCTCTCAACCACGCTCTTTTTATTTCCACACATCTCTCTTACCCTTACGTTACTTACTCGATCAAACCACCTCACACCACACATTGTCCTCAAACATCTCATTTCCAGCACATCCACCCTACTGCGCACAACTCTATCCATAGCCCAATCCTCGCAACCATACAAAATTGTTGGAACCACTATTCCTTCAAACATACCCATTTTTGCTTTCCGAGATAATGTTCTCCACTTCCACACATTCTTCAAGGCTCCCAGGATTTTCGCCCCCTCCCCCACCCTATGATCCACTTCCGCTTCCATGGTTCCATCCGCTGCCAGATCCACTCCCAGATATCTAAAACACTTTACTTCCTCCAGTTTTTCTCCCTTCAAACTTACCTCCCAATTGACTTGACCCTCAACCCTACTGTACCTAATAACCTTGCTCTTATTCACATTTACTCTTAACTTTCTTCTTTCACACACTTTACCAAACTCAGTCACCAGCTTCTGCAGTTTCTCACATGAATCAGACATATATATATATATATATATATATATATATATATATATATATATATATATATATATATATATATATATATATATATATATATATATATATATGTATATATATATATATATATATATATATATATATATATATATATATATATATATATATATATATATATATTCTATTTATTCATTTTGCTTTGTCGCTGTCTCCCGCGTTAGCGAGGTAGCGCAAGGAAACAGACGAAAGAATGGTCCAACCCAACCACATACACATGTGTATACATAAACGTCCACACACAGTACATATACATATCTATACATCTCAATGTATACATAAATATACACACACAGGCATATACATATATACCCATGTACATAATTCATACTGTTTGCCTTTATTCATTCCCATCGCCACTCCGCCACACATGGAATAACAACACCCTCCCCCCACATGTGTGCGAGGTAGCGCTAGGAAAAGACAACAAAGGCCCCATTCGTTCACACTCAGTCTCTAGCTGTCATGTAATAATGCACATACATATATATATATATATATATATATATATATATATATATATATATATATATATATATATATATTTTCTTTTTTTTTTTTTCTTTTTTTTTTATACCTCGTCGCTGTCTCCCGCGGTTGCGAGGTAGCGCAAGGAAACAGACGAAAGAAATTGCCCAACCCCCCCATACACATGTACATACACACGTCCACACACGCAAATATACATACCTACACAGCTTTCCATGGTTTACCCCGGACGCTTCACATGCCTTGATTCAATCCACCGACAGCACGTCAACCCCTGTATACCACATCGCTCCAATTCACTCTATTCCTTGCCCTCCTTTCACCCTCCTGCATGTTCAGGCCCCGATCACACAAAATCTTTTTCACTCCATCTTTCCACCTCCAATTTGGTCTCCCTCTTCTCCTCGTTCCCTCCACCTCCGACACATATATCCTCTTGGTCAATCTTTCCTCACTCATTCTCTCCATGTGCCCAAACCATTTCAAAACACCCTCTTCTGCTCTCTCAACCACGCTCTTTTTATTTCCACACATCTCTCTTACCCTTACGTTACTTACTCGATCAAACCACCTCACACCACACATTGTCCTCAAACATCTCATTTCCAGCACATCCATCCTCCTGCGCACAACTCTATCCATAGCCCACGCCTCGCAACCATACAACATTGTTGGAACCACTATTCCTTCAAACATACCCATTTTTGCTTTCCGAGATAATGTTCTCGACTTCCACACATTTTTCAAGGCTCCCAAAATTTTCGCCCCCTCCCCCATCCTATGATCCACTTCCGCTTCCATGGTTCCATCCGCTGACAGATCCACTCCCAGATATCTAAAACACTTCACTTCCTCCAGTTTTTCTCCATTCAAACTCACCTCCCATTTGACTTGACCCTCAACCCTACTGTACCTAATAACCTAAATATATATATATATATATATATATATATATATATATATATATATATATATATATATATATATATATATATATATATATATATATATATATATATATATATATATATATATATATATATATATATTTTGGGGAGTAAATATATAAAACCATTTTGGTGTCTCAGATTTTAGACATGAATCAAGGTATATTTACGCCACTGACTAAGATTATGACCTTCATTTCCTTCCAGTAGATACAGTTTTACAGATAATGCAATTATCAATAAATGGACCACTCACGAGCTGAGGTAGTTCTAAGTGGAGCTTAAAATGTTGTGCTTCTACACAATGACAACAAATATGGATCACTCCCAATTGGTGGTTCAACTATGATGTGTGAACAGCAGGACACAATCGTGCTGGTCTTACACAAGATATCATACCACCATGACCAATGGTTAATGTGTGTGGATCTTAAGATGGTGACTTTTCTCCTGGGTCAGCAGAGTGGGTACAACAAGTAGCCCAGCTTTATCTGTCTCTGGGATAGTAGAGCTGAGGATGAGCACTGGCTGAGAAAACAATGGTCTCTGAGAGAAAACATGGTTGGAGACAAGAATATAATGGCAGAACCCTTGGTTGACAGAGATAAGATCATTGTACCACCACTGCACATCAAACTAGGTTTAATGAAACAGTTTGTGAAGGTTTTGAACAAAGAGGGACACTCTTCTTTAGAACAAAGAGGGACACTCTGCTTTGACTACTTATGCAGAAAATGTCCAGCGCTGATCATGGAGAAGGTGAAGGCAGGTATTGTCGACGGGTCTCAAATCATGGAACTCATGAAAGACCCACATTTCCAAGATTCAATGACCGATGTTGAGGCAGAGGCATGGTCTTCGTTCACTGTGGTTGTAAGAAATTGTCTTGGTCACCATAAAGCAGATAACTAACCTGAACTAGTGGAGAACCTGCCATCTTCTTTCCCTCAACTTGGCTGTAAAATGAACATCAAAGTGCATTACCTCCACACCCACTTGGCCAGACAACCTAAGTGAGGAACTGGCTCAACCATTCCACCAAGATTTAAGAACCATGGAAGAAAGATCCCGGGGACACTGGGATACCCATACCTGGGACACTGGGATACCCATACCTGGGACACTGGGATACCCATACCTGGGACACTGGGATACCCATATATGGGACACTGGGATACCCATACCTGGGACACTGGGATACCCATACCTGGGACACTGGGATACCCATGTGATGGTGGATCAGTGCTGGATCATTGCAGGTGATTGTGGTGGGTCAGGTGAGCACAAACGTGACATGTGTGAGGACATGATGAACCATGATGATATATAACTTTCTAGGTTGGGCTCGTCACCATTATCTGTGGATGTCATCATCATCATCATCATCATTTCATCGTAAATCAACCAATGCTACTTGTAGGAAGCCATTTCTCTTGATGCCACAATAATGATGGTAGAGGATGGTTGTATGTGACACAGCAATTATATCATCATATCTCCAGTCACTGCAGAAGCTGGTGACTGAGTTTGGTAAAGTGTGTGGAAGAAGAAAGTTAAGAGTAAATGTGAATAAGAGCAAGGTTATTAGGTACAGTAGGGTTGAGGGTCAAGTCAATTGGGAGGTGAGTTTGAATGGAGAAAAACTGGAGGAAGTGAAGTGTTTTAGATATCTGGGAGTGGATCTGGCAGCGGATGGAACCATGGAAGCG